>NW_027512588.1:0-126950 GCF_048772815.1 Callospermophilus lateralis
GATTTGTGTACTGATCATTACCACCAAGTATCATCAAGATTGGGTGAAAAAATATTTGCTGGTATTTCTGAAACTCGTAATTTCTTGGAAGCTTGGCAACCGCTCTCAATGAAAGTGCTTTTCCACAGTCTCTGCTTAAGGCTACTTGAAGCGGAAACAAATCATAAAGACAAAACTGAGAACTCCTTTATTTTGTCAAGTTTCCAAGAGCTACTACAAACCATGTTGTATTTAGAGTTCCAAATTCATCTATCTATATAGGAGAGAACAGAGTGAAACCTAAAAATAAAAACTGCTACTGCAAACGAACGCTTCAATATAGAAGAACAAAATTTAGTGAGCCAAGTGGGATTTGTGGACTTGTCATTACCACCATGTATCATCAATATTGGGTGAAAAAATATTTGCTGGTATTTCGGAAACACATAATTTCTTGGAAGCTTGGCAACCCCTCTCAATGAAAGTGCTTTTCTACAGTCTCTGTGTAGGGCTACTTCAAGCGGAATCAAATCATAGAGACAAAACTGAGAACTCTTTTATTTTATCAAGTTTCAAAGAGCTCCTACAAACCATATTGGATTTAGAGTTCCAAATTCATCTATCTATATAGGAGAGAACAGAGTGAAACCCAAATATAAAAACTGCTACTGTAGACGAACGCTTTACCCTAGAAGAAAACATTTGGTGAGCCAAGTGGGATTTGTGTACCGATCTTCACCACCAAGTATCATCAAGATTGATTGAGAAAATATTTGCTTGTAATTCGGAAACTCGTTATTTCTTAGAAGCATGGCAACCACTCTCAATAAAAGGGCTTTTCCACAGTCTCTGCTTAGGGCTACTTGAAGCGGAAACAAATAATAGAGAAAAAACTGACAACTCATTTATTTTGTCAAGTTTCAAAGAGCTACTACAAACCTTGTTGGATATAGAGTTCCAAATTCATGTATCTATATAGGAGAGAACAGAGTAAAACCTAAAAATAAAAACTGCTACTGTAGACGAATGCTTCAACCTAGAAGAACAAAATTTGGTGAGCCAAGTGGGATTTGTGTACTTGTCCTTACCACCAAGTATCATCAAGATTGGGTGAAAACATATTTGCTGGTATTTCGGAAACTCGTTATTTCTTAGAAGCTTGGCAACCCCTCTCAATGAAAGTGCTTTTCCACAGTCTCTGCGTAGGGCTACTTGAAGCGGAATCAAATCATACAGACAAAACTGAGAACTCCTTTCTTTTGTCAAGTTTCAAAGAGCTACTACAAACCATGTTCGATTCAGAGTTATAAATTCATCTATCTATATAGCAGAGAACAGAGTGAAACCTAAATATAAAAACTGCTACTGTAGACGAACGCTTCAATCAAGAAAAACAAAATTTGGTTAGCCAAGTGTGTTTTGTGTACTGATCATTACCACCAAGTATCATCAACATTGGGTGAAAAATATTTGCTGGTATTTCGGAAAATCTTTATTTTTAGAAGCTTCGCAACCCCTCTCAATGAAAGTGCTTTTCCACCGTCGGTGCCTAGGGCTAATTGAAGAGGAAACAAACCATAGAGACAAAACTGAGAACTCCTTTCTTTTGTCAAGTTTCAAAGAGCTACTACAAATCATGTTGGATTCAGAGTTCCAAATTCATCTATCTATATACCAGAGAACAGAGTGAAAACTAAATATAAAAACTGCTACTGTAGATGAACGCTTCAACCTAGAAGAACAAAATTTGGTGATCCAAGTGGGATTTGTGTACTGATCATTACCACCAAGTATCATCAAGATTATGTGAAAAAATATTTGCTGCTATTTCGGAAACATCGTAATTTCTTGGAAACTTGGCAACCCCTCTCAATGAAAGTGCGTTTCCACAGTCTCTGCTTAGGGCTACTTGAAGCAGAAATAAATCATAGAGACAAAATTGAGAACTCCTTTATTTTATCAAGTTTCAATGAGCTACTACAAACCATGTGGGTTTTGGAGTTCCAAATTCATCTATCTATATAGGAGAGAACAGAGTGAAACCTAAAAATAAAAACTGCTAGTGTAAACGAACGCTTCAACCTAGAAGAACAGAATTTGGTGAGCCAAGTGGGATTTGTGGACTTGTCATTACCACCACGTATCATCAAGATTGGGTGAAAAAATATTTGCTGGTATTCCGGAAACTCGTAATTTCTTGGAAGCTTGGCAAACCCTCTCAATGAAAGTGCTTTTCCACCGTCTGTGCCTAGGGCTACTAGAAGAGGAAACAAAACATAGAGACAAAACTGAGACCTCCTTTATTTTGTCAAGTTTCAAAGAGCCACTACAAACCATGTTGGATTTAGAGTTCCAAATGCATCTATCTATATAGGAGAGAACAGAGTGAAACCTAAATATAAACATTGCTAGAGTAGACAAACGCGTCAACCTAGAAGAACAAAATTTGGTGAGCCAAGTGGGATTTGTGTACTTGTCATTACCACCAAGTATCATCAAGATTGGATGAAAAAATATTTGCTGGTATTTCGGAAACTCCTTATTTCTTAGAAGCTTTGCAACCCCTCTCAATGAAAGTTCTTTTCCACAGTCTGTGCCTAGGGCTACTTGAAGAGGAAACAAACCATAGAGACAAAACTGAGAACTCTTTTATTTTGTCAAGTTTCAAAGGGCCACTACAAACCATGTTGGATTTAGAGTTCCAAATTCATCTATCTATATAGCAGAGAACAGAGTGATACCTAAACATAAAAACTGCTATTGTAGAAGAACGCTTCAACCTGGAAGAACAATATTTGGTGAGCCAAGTGGGATTTGTGTACTGATCATTACCACAAAGTATCATCAACATTGGTTGAAAAAAATATTTGCTGGTATTTCGGATACTCGTACTGTCTTGGAAGCTTGGCAACCCCTCTCAATGAAAGTGCTTTTCCACAGTCATTGCCTAGGGCTACTTAAAGAGGAAACAAACCATAGAGACAAAACTGAGAACTCCTTTCTTTTGTCAAGTTTCAAAGAGCTACTACAAACCATGTTGCATTTAGAGTTCCAAATTCATCTATCTATATAGCAGAGAACAGAGTGATACCTAAACATAAAAACTGCTATTGTAGAAGAACGCTTCAACCTGGAAGAACAATATTTGGTGAGCCAAGTGGGATTTGTGTACTGATCATTACCACAAAGTATCATCAACATTGGTTGAAAAAAATATTTGCTGGTATTTCGGATACTCGTACTGTCTTGGAAGCTTGGCAACCCCTCTCAATGAAAGTGCTTTTCCACAGTCATTGCCTAGGGCTACTTAAGGAGGAAACAAACCATAGAGACAAAACTGAGAACTCCTTTCTTTTGTCAAGTTTCAAAGAGCTACTACAAACCATGTTGCATTTAGAGTTCCAAATTCATCTATCTATATAGCAGAGAACAGAGTGATACCTAAACATAAAAACTGCTATTGTAGAAGAACGCTTCAACCTGGAAGAACAATATTTGGTGAGCCAAGTGGGATTTGTGTACTGATCATTACCACAAAGTATCAT
Organism: Callospermophilus lateralis; assembly: GCF_048772815.1. NCBI lineage: Eukaryota > Metazoa > Chordata > Mammalia > Rodentia > Sciuridae > Callospermophilus > Callospermophilus lateralis. The sequence goes on from NW_027512588.1 coordinate 3,525, forward strand.
CAACATTGGTTGAAAAAAATATTTGCTGGTATTTCGGATACTCGTACTGTCTTGGAAGCTTGGCAACCCCTCTCAATGAAAGTGCTTTTCCACAGTCATTGCCTAGGGCTACTTAAAGAGGAAACAAACCATAGAGACAAAACTGAGAACTCCTTTCTTTTGTCAAGTTTCAAAGAGCTACTACAAACCATGTTGGATTTAGAGTTCCAAATTCATCTATCTATATAGGAGAGAACAGAGTGAAACCTAAATATAAAAACTGCTACTGTCGATGAACGTTTCAACCTAGAAGACCTAAATTTGGTGAGCCAAGGGGGATTTGTGTACTGATCATTACCACCACGTATCATCAAGATTGGGTGAAAAAATATTTGCTGGTATTTCTGAAACTCGTAATTTCTTGGAAGCTTGGCAACCGCTCTCAATGAAAGTGCTTTTCCACAGTCTCTGCTTAAGGCTACTTGAAGCGGAAACAAATCATAAAGACAAAACTGAGAACTCCTTTATTTTTTCAAGTTTCAAAGAGCTACTTCAAACCATGTTGGATTTAGAGTTCTAAATTCATCTATCTATATAGGAGAGAACAGAGTGAAACCTAAAAATAAAAACTGCTACTGCAAACGAACGCTTCAACCTAGAAGAACAAAATTTGGTGAGCCAAGTGGGATTTGTTGACTTGTCATTACCACCACGTATCATCAAGATTGGGTGAAAAAATATTTGCTGGTATTTCGGAAACTCATAATTTCTTGGAAGCTTCGCAACCCCTCTCAATGAAAGTGCTTTTCCAGAGTCTATGTGTAGGGCTACTTCAAGCGGAATCAAATCATAGAGACAAAACTGAGATCTCTTTTATTTTGTCAAGTTTCAAAGAGCTCCTACAAACCATATTGGATTTAGAGTTCCAAATTCATCTATCTATATAGGAGAGAACAGAGTGAAACCCAAATATAAAAACTGCTACTGTAGATGAACGCTTTACCCTAGAAGAAAACATTTGGTGAGCCAAGTGGGATTTGTGTACCGATCTTCACCACCAAGTATCATCAAGATTGATTGAAAAAATAGTTGCTGGTAATTCGGAAACTCGTTATTTCTTAGAAGCTTGGCAACCACTCTCAATGAAAGTGCTTTTCCACTGTCTCTGCTTAATGCTACTTGAAGCGGAAACAAATAATAGAGAGAAAACTGACAACTCATTTATTTTTCAACTTTCAAATAGCTACTACAAACCCTGTTGGATTTAGAGTTCCAAATTCATGTATCTATATAGGAGAGAACAGAGTAAAACCTAAAAATAAAAACTGCTACTGTAGACGAATGCTTCAACCTAGAAGAACAAAATTTTCTGAGCCAAGTGGGATTTGTGTACTTGTCCTTACCACCAAGTATCATCAAGATTGGGTGAAAACATATTTGCTGGTATTTCGGAAACTCGTTATTTCTTAGAAGCTTGGCAACCCCTCTCAATGAAAGTGCTTTTCCACAGTCTCTGCGTAGGGCTACTTGAAGCGGAATCAAATCACAGAGACAAAACTGAGAACTCCTTTCTTTTGTCAAGTTTCAAAGAGCTACTACAAACCATGTTGGATTCAGAGTTTTAAATTCATCTATCTATATAGCAGAGAACAGAGTGAAACCTAAATATAAAAACTGCTACTGTAGATGAACGCTTCAACCTAGAAGAACAAAATTTGGTGAGCCAAGTGGGATTTCTGTACTGATCATTACCACCAAGTATCATCAAGATTGGGTGAAAAAATATTTGCTGGTATTTCGGAAACTCATTATTTCTTGGAAGCTTGGCAACCCCTCTCAATGAAAGTGCTTTTCAACAGTGTCTGCGTAGGGCTACTTGAAGCGGAATCAAATCATAGAGACAAAACTGAGAACTCCTTTATTTTGTCAAGTTTCAAAGAGCTACTACAAACCATATTGGATTTAGAGTTCCAAATTCATCTATCTATATAGGAGAGAACAGAGTGAAACCTAAATATAAAAACTGCTACTGTAGACGAACGCTTCACCCTAGAAGAAAACATTTGGTGATCCAAGTGGGATTTGTGTACCGATCATCACCACCAAGTATCATCAAGATTGGGTGAAAAAAAATATTTGCTGGTAATTCGGAAACTCGTTATTTCTTAGAAGTTTGGCAACCACTCTCAATGAAAGTGCTTTTCCACAGTCTCTGCTTAGGGCTATTTGAAGCGGAAACAAATAATAAAGACAAAACTGACAACTCATTTATTTTCTCAAGTTTCAAAGAGCTACCACAAACCTTGTTGGATTTAGAGTTCCAAATTTATGTATCTATATAGGAGAGAACAGAGTAAAACCTAAAAATAAAAACTGCTACTGTAGACGAATGCTTCATCCTAGAAGAACAAAATTTGGTGAGCCAAGTGGGATTTGTGTACTTGTAATTACCACCAAGTATCATCAAGATTGGGTGAAAAAATATTTGCTGGTATTTCGGAAACTCCTTATTTCTTAGAAGCTTGGCAACCTCTCTCAATGAGAGTGCTTTTCCACAGTCTCTGCGTAGGGCTACTTGAAGCGGAATCAAATCATAGAGACAAAACTGAGAACTCCTTTATTTTGTCAAGTTTCAAAGAGCTACTACAAACCATATTGGATTTAGAGTTCCAAATTCATCTATCTATATAGGAGAGAACAGAGTGAAACCTAAATATAAAAACTGCTACTGAAAAAGAACCCTTCAACCTAGAAGAACAAAATTTGTTGAGCCACGTGGGATTTGTGTAATGATCATTACCACCAAGTGTCATCAAGATTGCGAGAAAAAATATTTGCTGGTATTTCGGAAACTCTTTATTTCTTAGAAGCTTGGCAACCCCTCTCAATGAAAGTGCTTTTCCACAGTCAGTGCCTAGGGCTACTTGAAGAGGCAACAAACCATAGAGACAAAACTGAGAACTCCTTTATTTTGTCAAGTCAAAGAGCTACTACAAACCTTGTTGGATTTCGAGTTCCAAATTCATCTATCTCTGTAGGAGAGAGCAGAGTGAAACCTAAATATAAAAACTGCTACTGTAGACGAAAGCTTTAACCTAGAAGAACAAAATTTGGTGAGCCAAGTTGGATTTGTGAACCGATCATTACCACCAAGTATCATCAAGATTGGGTGAAAAAAATATTTGCTGGTAATTCGGAAAATCGTTATTTCTTATAGCTTGGAAACCCCACTCAATGAAAGTGCTTTTCCACCGTCGGTGCCTAGGGCTAATTGAATAGGAAACAAATAATAGAGACAAAACTGAGAACTCCTTTATTTTGTCAAGTTTCCAAGAGCTACTACAAACCATGTTGTATTTAGAGTTCCAAATTCATCTATCTATATAGGAGAGAACAGAGTGAATCCTAAAAATAAAAACTGCTACTGTAAACGAAGGCTTCAACCTAGAAGAACAAAATTTGGTGAGCCAAGTGGGATTTGTGGACTTGTCATTACCACCACATATCATCAAGATTGGGTGAAAAAATATTTGCTGGTATTTCGGAAGCTCGTAATTTCTTGGAAGCTTGGCAACCCCTCTCAATGAAAGTGCTTTTCCACACTCTCTGCTTAGGGCTACTTGAGAGGAAACAAATCGTAGACACAAAACTGAGAACTCCTTTATTTTGTCAAGTTTCAAAGAGCTACTACAAACCATATTGGATTTAGAGTTCCAAATTCATCTATCTATATACGAGAGAACAGAGTGAAACCTAAAAATAAAAACTGCTACTCTAAACAAACGCTTCAACCTAGAAGAACAAAATTTGGTGAGCCTAGTGGGAATTGTGGACTTGTCATTACTACCACGTATCATCAAGATTGGGTGAAAAAATATTGGCTGGTATTTCGGAAACTCGTTATTTCTTAGAATCTTGGCAACCCCTCTCAATGAAAGTGCTTTTCCACCGTCGGTGACTAGTACTAATTGAAGAGGAAACAAACCATAGAGACAAAACTGAGAACTCCTTTCTTTTGTCAAGTTTCAAAGAGCTACTACAAACCATGTTGGATTTAGAGTTCCAAATTCATCTATCTATATAGGAGAGAACAGAGTGAAACCTAAATATAAAAACTGCTACTGTAGATGAACGCTTCAACCTAGAAGACCTAAATATGGTGAGCCAAGGGGGATTTGTGTACTGATCATTACCACCAAGTATCATCAAGATTGGGTGAAAAAATATTTGCTGGTATTTCTGAAACTCGTAATTTCTTGGAAGCTTGGCAACCGCTCTCAATGAAAGTGCTTTTCCACAGTCTCTGCTTAAGGCTACTTGAAGCGGAAACAAATCATAAAGACAAAACTGAGAACTCCTTTATTTTGTCAAGTTTCCAAGAGCTACTACAAACCATGTTGTATTTAGAGTTCCAAATTCATCTATCTATATAGGAGAGAACAGAGTGAAACCTAAAAATAAAAACTGCTACTGCAAACGAACGCTTCAATATAGAAGAACAAAATTTAGTGAGCCAAGTGGGATTTGTGGACTTGTCATTACCACCATGTATCATCAATATTGGGTGAAAAAATATTTGCTGGTATTTCGGAAACACATAATTTCTTGGAAGCTTGGCAACCCCTCTCAATGAAAGTGCTTTTCTACAGTCTCTGTGTAGGGCTACTTCAAGCGGAATCAAATCATAGAGACAAAACTGAGAACTCTTTTATTTTATCAAGTTTCAAAGAGCTCCTACAAACCATATTGGATTTAGAGTTCCAAATTCATCTATCTATATAGGAGAGAACAGAGTGAAACCCAAATATAAAAACTGCTACTGTAGACGAACGCTTTACCCTAGAAGAAAACATTTGGTGAGCCAAGTGGGATTTGTGTACCGATCTTCACCACCAAGTATCATCAAGATTGATTGAGAAAATATTTGCTTGTAATTCGGAAACTCGTTATTTCTTAGAAGCATGGCAACCACTCTCAATAAAAGGGCTTTTCCACAGTCTCTGCTTAGGGCTACTTGAAGCGGAAACAAATAATAGAGAAAAAACTGACAACTCATTTATTTTGTCAAGTTTCAAAGAGCTACTACAAACCTTGTTGGATATAGAGTTCCAAATTCATGTATCTATATAGGAGAGAACAGAGTAAAACCTAAAAATAAAAACTGCTACTGTAGACGAATGCTTCAACCTAGAAGAACAAAATTTGGTGAGCCAAGTGGGATTTGTGTACTTGTCCTTACCACCAAGTATCATCAAGATTGGGTGAAAACATATTTGCTGGTATTTCGGAAACTCGTTATTTCTTAGAAGCTTGGCAACCCCTCTCAATGAAAGTGCTTTTCCACAGTCTCTGCGTAGGGCTACTTGAAGCGGAATCAAATCATACAGACAAAACTGAGAACTCCTTTCTTTTGTCAAGTTTCAAAGAGCTACTACAAACCATGTTCGATTCAGAGTTATAAATTCATCTATCTATATAGCAGAGAACAGAGTGAAACCTAAATATAAAAACTGCTACTGTAGACGAACGCTTCAATCAAGAAAAACAAAATTTGGTTAGCCAAGTGTGTTTTGTGTACTGATCATTACCACCAAGTATCATCAACATTGGGTGAAAAATATTTGCTGGTATTTCGGAAAATCTTTATTTTTAGAAGCTTCGCAACCCCTCTCAATGAAAGTGCTTTTCCACCGTCGGTGCCTAGGGCTAATTGAAGAGGAAACAAACCATAGAGACAAAACTGAGAACTCCTTTCTTTTGTCAAGTTTCAAAGAGCTACTACAAATCATGTTGGATTCAGAGTTCCAAATTCATCTATCTATATACCAGAGAACAGAGTGAAAACTAAATATAAAAACTGCTACTGTAGATGAACGCTTCAACCTAGAAGAACAAAATTTGGTGATCCAAGTGGGATTTGTGTACTGATCATTACCACCAAGTATCATCAAGATTATGTGAAAAAATATTTGCTGCTATTTCGGAAACATCGTAATTTCTTGGAAACTTGGCAACCCCTCTCAATGAAAGTGCGTTTCCACAGTCTCTGCTTAGGGCTACTTGAAGCAGAAATAAATCATAGAGACAAAATTGAGAACTCCTTTATTTTATCAAGTTTCAATGAGCTACTACAAACCATGTGGGTTTTGGAGTTCCAAATTCATCTATCTATATAGGAGAGAACAGAGTGAAACCTAAAAATAAAAACTGCTAGTGTAAACGAACGCTTCAACCTAGAAGAACAGAATTTGGTGAGCCAAGTGGGATTTGTGGACTTGTCATTACCACCACGTATCATCAAGATTGGGTGAAAAAATATTTGCTGGTATTCCGGAAACTCGTAATTTCTTGGAAGCTTGGCAAACCCTCTCAATGAAAGTGCTTTTCCACCGTCTGTGCCTAGGGCTACTAGAAGAGGAAACAAAACATAGAGACAAAACTGAGACCTCCTTTATTTTGTCAAGTTTCAAAGAGCCACTACAAACCATGTTGGATTTAGAGTTCCAAATGCATCTATCTATATAGGAGAGAACAGAGTGAAACCTAAATATAAACATTGCTAGAGTAGACAAACGCGTCAACCTAGAAGAACAAAATTTGGTGAGCCAAGTGGGATTTGTGTACTTGTCATTACCACCAAGTATCATCAAGATTGGATGAAAAAATATTTGCTGGTATTTCGGAAACTCCTTATTTCTTAGAAGCTTTGCAACCCCTCTCAATGAAAGTTCTTTTCCACAGTCTGTGCCTAGGGCTACTTGAAGAGGAAACAAACCATAGAGACAAAACTGAGAACTCTTTTATTTTGTCAAGTTTCAAAGGGCCACTACAAACCATGTTGGATTTAGAGTTCCAAATTCATCTATCTATATAGCAGAGAACAGAGTGATACCTAAACATAAAAACTGCTATTGTAGAAGAACGCTTCAACCTGGAAGAACAATATTTGGTGAGCCAAGTGGGATTTGTGTACTGATCATTACCACAAAGTATCATCAACATTGGTTGAAAAAAATATTTGCTGGTATTTCGGATACTCGTACTGTCTTGGAAGCTTGGCAACCCCTCTCAATGAAAGTGCTTTTCCACAGTCATTGCCTAGGGCTACTTAAAGAGGAAACAAACCATAGAGACAAAACTGAGAACTCCTTTCTTTTGTCAAGTTTCAAAGAGCTACTACAAACCATGTTGCATTTAGAGTTCCAAATTCATCTATCTATATAGCAGAGAACAGAGTGATACCTAAACATAAAAACTGCTATTGTAGAAGAACGCTTCAACCTGGAAGAACAATATTTGGTGAGCCAAGTGGGATTTGTGTACTGATCATTACCACAAAGTATCATCAACATTGGTTGAAAAAAATATTTGCTGGTATTTCGGATACTCGTACTGTCTTGGAAGCTTGGCAACCCCTCTCAATGAAAGTGCTTTTCCACAGTCATTGCCTAGGGCTACTTAAGGAGGAAACAAACCATAGAGACAAAACTGAGAACTCCTTTCTTTTGTCAAGTTTCAAAGAGCTACTACAAACCATGTTGCATTTAGAGTTCCAAATTCATCTATCTATATAGCAGAGAACAGAGTGATACCTAAACATAAAAACTGCTATTGTAGAAGAACGCTTCAACCTGGAAGAACAATATTTGGTGAGCCAAGTGGGATTTGTGTACTGATCATTACCACAAAGTATCATCAACATTGGTTGAAAAAAATATTTGCTGGTATTTCGGATACTCGTACTGTCTTGGAAGCTTGGCAACCCCTCTCAATGAAAGTGCTTTTCCACAGTCATTGCCTAGGGCTACTTAAAGAGGAAACAAACCATAGAGACAAAACTGAGAACTCCTTTCTTTTGTCAAGTTTCAAAGAGCTACTACAAACCATGTTGGATTTAGAGTTCCAAATTCATCTATCTATATAGGAGAGAACAGAGTGAAACCTAAATATAAAAACTGCTACTGTCGATGAACGTTTCAACCTAGAAGACCTAAATTTGGTGAGCCAAGGGGGATTTGTGTACTGATCATTACCACCACGTATCATCAAGATTGGGTGAAAAAATATTTGCTGGTATTTCTGAAACTCGTAAAGAGCTACTTCAAACCATGTTGGATTTAGAGTTCTAAATTCATCTATCTATATAGGAGAGAACAGAGTGAAACCTAAAAATAAAAACTGCTACTGCAAACGAACGCTTCAACCTAGAAGAACAAAATTTGGTGAGCCAAGTGGGATTTGTTGACTTGTCATTACCACCACGTATCATCAAGATTGGGTGAAAAAATATTTGCTGGTATTTCGGAAACTCATAATTTCTTGGAAGCTTCGCAACCCCTCTCAATGAAAGTGCTTTTCCAGAGTCTATGTGTAGGGCTACTTCAAGCGGAATCAAATCATAGAGACAAAACTGAGATCTCTTTTATTTTGTCAAGTTTCAAAGAGCTCCTACAAACCATATTGGATTTAGAGTTCCAAATTCATCTATCTATATAGGAGAGAACAGAGTGAAACCCAAATATAAAAACTGCTACTGTAGATGAACGCTTTACCCTAGAAGAAAACATTTGGTGAGCCAAGTGGGATTTGTGTACCGATCTTCACCACCAAGTATCATCAAGATTGATTGAAAAAATAGTTGCTGGTAATTCGGAAACTCGTTATTTCTTAGAAGCTTGGCAACCACTCTCAATGAAAGTGCTTTTCCACTGTCTCTGCTTAATGCTACTTGAAGCGGAAACAAATAATAGAGAGAAAACTGACAACTCATTTATTTTTCAACTTTCAAATAGCTACTACAAACCCTGTTGGATTTAGAGTTCCAAATTCATGTATCTATATAGGAGAGAACAGAGTAAAACCTAAAAATAAAAACTGCTACTGTAGACGAATGCTTCAACCTAGAAGAACAAAATTTTCTGAGCCAAGTGGGATTTGTGTACTTGTCCTTACCACCAAGTATCATCAAGATTGGGTGAAAACATATTTGCTGGTATTTCGGAAACTCGTTATTTCTTAGAAGCTTGGCAACCCCTCTCAATGAAAGTGCTTTTCCACAGTCTCTGCGTAGGGCTACTTGAAGCGGAATCAAATCACAGAGACAAAACTGAGAACTCCTTTCTTTTGTCAAGTTTCAAAGAGCTACTACAAACCATGTTGGATTCAGAGTTTTAAATTCATCTATCTATATAGCAGAGAACAGAGTGAAACCTAAATATAAAAACTGCTACTGTAGATGAACGCTTCAACCTAGAAGAACAAAATTTGGTGAGCCAAGTGGGATTTCTGTACTGATCATTACCACCAAGTATCATCAAGATTGGGTGAAAAAATATTTGCTGGTATTTCGGAAACTCATTATTTCTTGGAAGCTTGGCAACCCCTCTCAATGAAAGTGCTTTTCAACAGTGTCTGCGTAGGGCTACTTGAAGCGGAATCAAATCATAGAGACAAAACTGAGAACTCCTTTATTTTGTCAAGTTTCAAAGAGCTACTACAAACCATATTGGATTTAGAGTTCCAAATTCATCTATCTATATAGGAGAGAACAGAGTGAAACCTAAATATAAAAACTGCTACTGTAGACGAACGCTTCACCCTAGAAGAAAACATTTGGTGATCCAAGTGGGATTTGTGTACCGATCATCACCACCAAGTATCATCAAGATTGGGTGAAAAAAAATATTTGCTGGTAATTCGGAAACTCGTTATTTCTTAGAAGTTTGGCAACCACTCTCAATGAAAGTGCTTTTCCACAGTCTCTGCTTAGGGCTATTTGAAGCGGAAACAAATAATAAAGACAAAACTGACAACTCATTTATTTTCTCAAGTTTCAAAGAGCTACCACAAACCTTGTTGGATTTAGAGTTCCAAATTTATGTATCTATATAGGAGAGAACAGAGTAAAACCTAAAAATAAAAACTGCTACTGTAGACGAATGCTTCATCCTAGAAGAACAAAATTTGGTGAGCCAAGTGGGATTTGTGTACTTGTAATTACCACCAAGTATCATCAAGATTGGGTGAAAAAATATTTGCTGGTATTTCGGAAACTCCTTATTTCTTAGAAGCTTGGCAACCTCTCTCAATGAGAGTGCTTTTCCACAGTCTCTGCGTAGGGCTACTTGAAGCGGAATCAAATCATAGAGACAAAACTGAGAACTCCTTTATTTTGTCAAGTTTCAAAGAGCTACTACAAACCATATTGGATTTAGAGTTCCAAATTCATCTATCTATATAGGAGAGAACAGAGTGAAACCTAAATATAAAAACTGCTACTGAAAAAGAACCCTTCAACCTAGAAGAACAAAATTTGTTGAGCCACGTGGGATTTGTGTAATGATCATTACCACCAAGTGTCATCAAGATTGCGAGAAAAAATATTTGCTGGTATTTCGGAAACTCTTTATTTCTTAGAAGCTTGGCAACCCCTCTCAATGAAAGTGCTTTTCCACAGTCAGTGCCTAGGGCTACTTGAAGAGGCAACAAACCATAGAGACAAAACTGAGAACTCCTTTATTTTGTCAAGTCAAAGAGCTACTACAAACCTTGTTGGATTTCGAGTTCCAAATTCATCTATCTCTGTAGGAGAGAGCAGAGTGAAACCTAAATATAAAAACTGCTACTGTAGACGAAAGCTTTAACCTAGAAGAACAAAATTTGGTGAGCCAAGTTGGATTTGTGAACCGATCATTACCACCAAGTATCATCAAGATTGGGTGAAAAAAATATTTGCTGGTAATTCGGAAAATCGTTATTTCTTATAGCTTGGAAACCCCACTCAATGAAAGTGCTTTTCCACCGTCGGTGCCTAGGGCTAATTGAATAGGAAACAAATAATAGAGACAAAACTGAGAACTCCTTTATTTTGTCAAGTTTCCAAGAGCTACTACAAACCATGTTGTATTTAGAGTTCCAAATTCATCTATCTATATAGGAGAGAACAGAGTGAATCCTAAAAATAAAAACTGCTACTGTAAACGAAGGCTTCAACCTAGAAGAACAAAATTTGGTGAGCCAAGTGGGATTTGTGGACTTGTCATTACCACCACATATCATCAAGATTGGGTGAAAAAATATTTGCTGGTATTTCGGAAGCTCGTAATTTCTTGGAAGCTTGGCAACCCCTCTCAATGAAAGTGCTTTTCCACACTCTCTGCTTAGGGCTACTTGAGAGGAAACAAATAGTAGACACAAAACTGAGAACTCCTTTATTTTGTCAAGTTTCAAAGAGCTACTACAAACCATATTGGATTTAGAGTTCCAAATTCATCTATCTATATACGAGAGAACAGAGTGAAACCTAAAAATAAAAACTGCTACTGTAAACAAACGCTTCAACCTAGAAGAACAAAATTTGGTGAGCCTAGTGGGAATTGTGGACTTGTCATTACTACCACGTATCATCAAGATTGGGTGAAAAAATATTGGCTGGTATTTCGGAAACTCGTTATTTCTTAGAATCTTGGCAACCCCTCTCAATGAAAGTGCTTTTCCACCGTCGGTGACTAGTACTAATTGAAGAGGAAACAAACCATAGAGACAAAACTGAGAACTCCTTTCTTTTGTCAAGTTTCAAAGAGCTACTACAAACCATGTTGGATTTAGAGTTCCAAATTCATCTATCTATATAGGAGAGAACAGAGTGAAACCTAAATATAAAAACTGCTACTGTAGATGAACGCTTCAACCTAGAAGACCTAAATATGGTGAGCCAAGTGGGATTTGTGTACTGATGATTACCACCAAGTATCATCAAGTTTCGGTGAAAAAATATTTGCTGGTATTTCGGAAACTCGTTATTTCTTAGAAGCTTGGCAACTCCTCCCAATGAAAGTGCTTTTCCACCGTCGGTACCTGGGGCTAATTGAAGAGGAAACGAACCATATAGACAAAACTGAGAACTCCTTTCTTTTGTCAAGTTTCAAAGAGCTACTACAAACCATGTTGGATTTAGAGTTCCAAATTCACTATCTATATAGCAGAGAACAGAGTGAAACCTAAATATAAAAACTGCTACTGTAGATGAACGCTTCAACCTAGAAGAACAAAATTGGCTGAGACAAGTGGGATTTGTGTACTGATAATTACCACCAAGTATCATCAAGATTGGGTGAAAAAATATTTGCTGCTATTTCGGAAACATCGTAATTTCTTGGAAGCTTGGCAACCCCTCTCAATGAAAGTGCTTTCCCACAGTCTCTGCTTAAGGCTACTTGAAGTAGAAACAAATCATAGAGAAAAAACTGAGAACTCCTTTCTTTTGTCAAGTTTCAAAGAGCTACTACAAACCATGTTGGATTTAGAGTTCCAAATTCATCTATCAATATAGGAGAGAACAGATTGAAACCTAAATATAAAAACTGCTACTGTAGACGAACGCTTCAACCTAGAAAAACAAAATTTGGTGAGCCAAGTGGGATTTGTGTACTGATCATTTCCACCAAGTTTCATCAACATTGGGTGAACAATATATTTGCTGGCATTTCGGAAACTCGTAATTTCTTGGAAGCTTGGCAACCCCTCTCAATGTAAGTGCTTTTCCACCGTCTGTGCCTAGGGCTACTTGAAGAGGAAACAAACCATAGAGACAAAACTGAGAACTCCTTTATTTTGTCAAGTTTCAAAGAGCCACTACAAACCATGTTGGATTTAGTGTTCCAAATTCATCTATCTATATAGGAGAGAACAGAGTGAAACCTAAAAATAAAAACTGCTACTGAAAACGAACGCATCACCCTAGAAGAACAAAATTTGGTGAGTCAAGTGGGATTTGTGTACCGATCATTACCACCAAGTATCATCAACATTGGGTGAAAAAAAAATATTTGCTGGTATTTCGGAAACTGGTAATTTCTTGGAAGCTTGGCAACCCCTCTCAATGAAAGTCCTTTTCCACCGTCTGTGCCTAGGCCTACTTGAAGAGGAAACAAACTATAGAGACAAAACTGAGAACTCCTTTATTTTGTCAAGTTTCAAAGAGCCACTACAAACCATGTTGGATTTTGAGTTCCAAATTCACCTATCTATATATGAGAGAACAGAGTGAATCCTAAAAATAAAAACTGCTACTGTAAACAAACGCTTCAACTTAGAAGAACAAAATTTGGAGAGCCAAGTGGGATTTGTGTACTGATCATTACCACCAAGTATCATCAACATTGGGTGAAAAAAAAATATTTGCTGGTATTTCGGAAACTCGTAATTTCTTGGAAGCTTGGCAACCCCTCTCAATGAAAGTGCTTTTCCACCGTCAGTGCCTAGGGCTACTTAAAGAGGAAACAATCCATAGAGACAAAACTGAGACCTCCTTTATTTTGTCAAGTTTCAAAGAGCCACTACAAACCATGTTGGATTTAGAGTTCCAAATTCATCTATCTATATAGCAGAAAACAGAGTGAAACCTAAACATTAAAAGTGATACTGAAAACGAACGCATCAACCTAGAAGAACAAAATTTGTTGAGTCAAGTGGGATTTGTGTACAGATCATTACCACCAAGTATCATCAAGATTGGGTGAAAAAATATTTGCTGGGATATCTGAAACTGGTAATTTCTTGGAAACAGGGCAACCCCTTTCAATTAAAGTGCTTTTCCACCATCTGTGCCTAGGGTTTCTTGAAGAGGAAACAAACCATAGAGACAAAACTGAGAACTCCTTTATTTTGTCAAGTTTCAAAGAGCTACTACAAACCATGTTGGATTCAGAGTTCCAAATTCATCTATCTATATAGGAGAGAACAGAGTGAATCCTAAATATAAAAACTGCTACTGTAGATGAGCGCTTCAATCTAGAAGAACAAAATTTAGTGAGCCAAGTGGGTTTTGTGTACTGATCATTACCACCAAGTATCATCAACATTGGGTGAAAAAATATTTGCTGGTATTTCGGAAACTCGTTATTTCTTATTGCGTGGCAACCCGTCTCAATGAAAGTGCTTTTCCACAGTCTGTGCCTTGGCTACTTGAAGAGGAAACAAACCATAGAGACAAAACTGAGAACTCCTTTATTTTGTCAAGTTTCAAAGAGCTACTAGAAACCATGTTGGATTTAGAGTTCCAAATTCATCTATCTATACAGGAGAGAACAGAGTGAAACCTAAAAATAAAAACTGCTACTGAAAACGAGCGCATCAACCTAGAAGAACAAATTTGTTGAGTCAAGTGGGATTTGTGTACCGATCATTACCACCAAGTATCATCAAGATTGGGTGAAAAAATATTTGCTGTTATATCTGAAACTGGTAATTTCTTGGAAACTTGGCAACCCCTCTCAATGAAATTGCTTTTCCACCATCTGTACCTTGGGCTACTTGAAGAGGAAACAAACCATAGAGACAAAACTGAGAACTCCTTTATTTTGTCAAGTTTCAAAGAGCTACGACAAACCATGTTGGATTTAGGGTTCCAAATTCATCTATCTATATAGGAGAGAACAGAGTGAAACCTAAAAATAAAAACTGCTACTGTAAACGAACGCTTCAACCTAGAAGAACAAAATTTGGTGAGCCAAGTGGGATTTGTGGACTTGTCATTACCACCACGTATCATCAAGATTGGGTGAAAAAATATTTGCTGGTATTTCGGAAACTCGTTATTTCTTATTGCTTGGAAACCCCTCTCAATGAAAGTGGTTTTCCACAGTCAGTGCCTAGGGCTACTTAAAGAGGAAAGAATCCATAGAGACAAAACAGAGACCTCCTTTATTTTGTCAAGTTTCAAAGAGCTACTACAAACCATGTTGGATTTAGAGTTCCAAATTCATCTATCTATATAGGAGAGAACAGAGGGAAACCTAAAAATAAAAACTCCGACTGAAAACGAACGCTTCACCCTAGAAGAACAAAATTTGGTAGTCAAGTGGGATTTGTGTACCGATCATTACCACCAAGTATCATCAAGATTGGGTGAAAAAATATTTGCTGGTATTTCGGAAACTCGTTATTTCTTAGAAGATTGGCAACCCCTCTCAATGAAAGTGCTTTTCCACAGTCAGTGCCTAGGGCTACTAAAAGAGGAAAGAATCCATAGAGACAAAACTGAGACCTCCTTTATTTTGTCAAGTTTCAAAGAGCTACTACAAACCATGTAGTATTTAGAGTTCCAAGTTCATCTATCTATATAGGAGAGAACAGTGTGAAACCTAAAAATAAAAACTGCTACTGTAAACGAACGCTTCAACCTAGAAGGACAAAATTTGGTGAGCTGAGTGGGATTCGTGGACTTGTCATTACCACCACGTATCATCAACATTGGGTGAAAAAATATTTGCTGGTATTTCGGAAACTCGTTATTTCTTATTGCGTGGCAACCCCTCTCAATGAAAGTGCTTTTCCACAGTCTGTGCCTTGGCTACTTGAAGAGGAAACAAACCATAGAGACAAAACTGAGAACTCCTTTATTTTGTCAAGTTTCAAAGAGCTACTAGAAACCATGTAGGATTTAGAGTTCCAAATTCATCAATCTATACAGGAGAGAACAGAGTGAAACCTAAAAATAAAAACTGATACTGAAAACGAATGCATCAACCTAGAAGAGCATAATTTGGTGAGTCAAGTGGGATTTGTGTACTGATCATTACCACCAAGTATCATCAAGATTGGGTGAAAAAATATTTGCTGGTATATCTGAAACTGGTAATTTCTTGGAAACTTGCCAACCCCTCTCAATGAAAGTGCTTTTCCACCATCTGTGCCTAGGGCTACTTGAAGAGGAAACAAACCATAGAGACAAAACTGAGAACTCCTTTATTTTGTCAAGTTTCAAAGAGCTAGTACAAATCATGTTGGATTTAGAGTTCCAAATTCATGTATCTATACAGGACAGAACAGAGTGAAACCTAAAAATAAAAACTGCTAATAAAAACGAACGCATCAACCTAGAAGAACAAAACTTGGTGAGTCAAGTGGGATTTGTGTATGATCATTAACACCAAGTATCATCAACATTGGGTGCAAAAAAAAATATTTGCTGGTATTTCAAAAACTCGTAATTTCTTCGAAGCTTGGCAACCCCTCTCAATGAAAGTGCATTTCCACAGTCAGTGCCAAGAGCTACTTAAAGAGGAAACAATCCATAGAGACAAAACTGAGACCTCCTTTATTCTGTCAAGTTTCAAAGAGCCACTACAAACCATGTTGGATTTAGAGTTCCAAATTCATCTATCTATATAGCAGAGAATAGAGTGAAACCTAAATATAAAAACTGCTACTGTAAACGAACGCTTCAACCTGGAAGAACAAAATTTGGTGAGCCAAGTGGGATTTGTCGACTTGTCATTACCACCACGTATCATCAAGATTGAGTGAAAAAATATTTGCTGGTATTTCGGAAACTGGTAATTTCTTGGAAGCTTGGCAACCCCTCTCAATGAAAGTGCTTTTCCACCATCTGTGCCTAGGGCTACTTGAAGAGGAATCAAACCATAGAGACAAAACTGAGAACTCCTTTATTTTGTCAAGTTTCAAAGAGCTACTACAAACCATGTTGGATTTAGAGTTCCAAATTCATCTATCTATATACGAGAGAACAGAGTGAAACCTAAACATATGAACGGCTACTGTAGAACAACGCTTCAACCTAGAAGAACAAAATTTGGTGAGACAAGAGGGATTTGTGTACTGATCATTACCACCAAGTATCATCAACATTGGGTGAAAAAATATTTGCTGGTATTTCGGAAACTCGTAATTTCTTGGAAGCTTGGCAACCCCTCTCAATGAAAGTGCTTTTCCACAGTCAGTGCCTAGGGATACTTAAAGAGGAAACAATCCATAGAGACAAAACTGAGACCTCCTTTATTTTTTCAAGTTTCAAAGAGCTACTACAAACCATGTAGTATTTAGAGTTCCAAATTCATCTATCTGTATAGGAGAGAACAGAGTGAAACCTAAAAATAAAAACTGCTACTGTAAACGAATGCTTCAAATTAGAAGAACAAAATTTGGTGAGCGAAGTGGGATTTGTGTACTGATCTTTACCACCAAGTATCATCAAGATTGGGTGAAAAAATATTTGCTGCTATTTCAGAAATTCGTAATTTCTTGGAAGCTTGGCAACCCCTCTCAATGAAAGTGCTTTTCCACGGTCTGTGCCTAGGGCTGCTTGAAGAGGAAACAAACCATAGAGACAAAACTGAGAACTCCTTTATTTTGTCAAGTTTCAAAGAGCCAATATAAACCCTGTTGGATTTAGAGTTCCAAAGTCATCTATCTATATAGCAGAGAACAGAGTGAAACCTAAACATAAAAACTGCTACTGTAGACGAACGCTTCAACCTAGAAGAATAAAATTTGGTGAGCCAAGTGGGATTCGTGTACTTGTCCTTACCACCAAGTATCATCAAGATTGGGTGAAAAAATATTTGCTGGTATTTCGGAAACTCGTTATTTCATAGAAGCTTGGCAACCCCTCTCAATGAAAGTGCTCTTCCACAGTCTGTGCCATGGCTACTTGAAGAGGACACAAACCATAGAGAGAAAACTGAGAACTCCTTTATTTTGTCAAGTTTCAAAGAGCTACTACAAACCATGTTGGATTTAGAGTTCCAAATTCATCAATCTATATAGGAGAGAACAGAGTGAAACCTAAAAATAAAAACTGGTACTGAAAACGAACGCATCAACCTAGAAGAACAAAATTTGGTGAGTCAAGTGGGATTTGTGTACCAATCATTACCACCAAGTATCATCAACATTGGGTGAAAAAATATTTGCTGGTATTTCGGAAACTGGTAATTTCTTGGAAGCTTAGCAGCCCCTCTCAATGAAAGTGCTTTTCCACAGTCTCTGCCAGGGCTACTTGAAGAGGAAACAAACCATAGAGACAAAACTGAGAACTCCTTTATTTTGTCAAGTTTCAAAGAGCTACTAGAAACCATGTTGGATTTAGAGTACCAAATTCATCTATCTATACAGGAGAGAACAGAGTGAAACCTAAAAATAAAACTGCTACTGTAAACGAACGCTTCAACTTAGAAGAACAAAATTTGGTGAGCCAAGTGAGATTTATGGACTTGTCATTACCAAAAAGTATCATCAACATTGGGTGAAAAAAAAAATTGCTGGTATTTCGGAAACTCATAATTTCTTGGAAGCTTGGCAACCCCTCTCAATGAAAGTGCTTTTCCACAGTCTCTGCTTAGGGCTACTTGAAGCGGAAACAAATCATAGAGACAAAACTGAGACCTCCTTTATTTTGTCAAGTTTCAAAGAGCCACTACAAACCATGTTGGATTAGGGTTCCAAATTCATCTATCTATATAGCAGAGAACAGAGTGAAAACTAAACATAAAAACTGCTACTGTAAATGAACGCTTCAACCTGGAAGAACAAAATTTGGTGAGCCAAGTGGGATTTGTGTACTGATCATTAACACCGAGTATCATCAACATTGGGTGAAAAAAATATTTGCTGCTATTTCGGAAACTCGTAATTTCTTGGAAGCTTGGCAACCCCTCTCAATGAAAGTGCTTTTCCACAGTCAGTGCCTAGGGTTACTTGAAGAGGAAACAATCGATAGAGACAAAACAGAGACCTCCTTTATTTTGTCAAGTTTCAAAGAGACACTACAAACCATGTTGGATTTACAATTCCAAATTCATCTATCTATATAGCAGAGAACAGAGGGAAACCTAAACATAAAAACTGCTACTGTAGAAGAAAGCTTCAACCTGGAAGAACAAAATTTGGTGAGACAAGTGGGATTTTTGTACCGATCTTCACCACCAAGTATCATCAAGATTGGGTGAAAAAATATTTGCTGCTAATTCGGAAAATTCTTATTTCTTAGAAGCTTGGCAACGCCTCTCAATGAAAGTGCTTTTCCATAGTCTCTGCTTAGTGCTACTTGAAGTGGAAACAAATCATAGAGACAAAACTGAGAACTGCTTTATTTTGTCAAGTTTCAAAGAGCTACTACAAACCATGTTGGATTTAGAGTTCCAAATTCATCTATCTATTTAAGAGAGAACAGAGTAAAACCTAAAAATAAAAACTGCTACTGTAGACGAATGCTTTAACCTAGAAGAACAGAATTTGGTGAGCCAAGTGGGATTTTTGTACTTGTGCTTACCACCAAGTATCATCAAGATTGGGTGAAAAAATATTTGCTGGTATTTCGGAAACTCGTTATTTCTTAGAAGCTTGGCAACCCCTCTCAATGAAATTGCTTTTCCACAGTCTGTGCCATGGCTACTTGAAGAGGAAACAAACCATAGAGACAAAACTGAGAACGCCTTTATTTTGTCAAGTTTCAAAAAGCTACTACAAACCATGTTGGATTTAGAGTTCCAAATTCATCTATGTATATAGGAGAGAACAGAGTGAAACCTAAAAATAAAAACTGTTACTGAAAAAGAACGCATCAACCTAGAAGAACAAAATTTGGTGAGTCAAGTGGGATTTGTGTGCCGATCATTACCACCAAGTATCATCAAGATTGGGTGAAAAAATATTTGCTGGTATTTCGAAACCTGGTAATTTCTTTGAAGCTTGGCAACCACTCAATGAAAGTGCTTTTCCACCATCTGTGCCTAGGGCTACTTGAAGAGGAAACAAACCATAGAGACAAAACTGAGAACTCCTTTATTTTGTCAATTTTCAAAGAGCCACTACAAAACATGTTGTATTTCGAGTTCCAAATTCATCTATCTATATACGAGAGAACAGATTGAAACCTAAACATAAAAACTGCTATTGTAGAAGAACGCTTCGACCGAGAAGAACAAAATTTGGTGATCCAAGTGGGATTTGAGTACTGATCATTAACACCAAGTATCATCAAGATAGGGTTAAAAAATATTTGCTGGTATTTCGGAAACTCGTTATTCCTTGGAAGCTTGGCAACCCCTCTCAATGAAAGTGCTTTTCCACAGTCACTGCTTAGGGCTACTTGAAGTGGAAACAAATCATAGAGACAAAACTGAGAACTCCTTCATTTTGTCTGTTTCAAAGAGCTACTACAAACCATGTTGGATTTAGAGTTCCAAATTCATCTATCTATATAGGAGAGAACAGAGTTAAACCTAAAAATAAAAACTGCTACTGTAAACGAATGCTTCAACCTAGAACAACAAAATTTGGAAAGAGAAGTGGGACTTGTGTACCAATCATTACCACCATGTATCATCAAGATTCGGTGAAAAAATATTTGCTGGTATTTCGGAAACTCGTTATTTCTTAGAAGCTTGGCAACCCCTCTCAATGAAAGTGCTTTTCCACAGTCTGTGCCAGGGCTACTTGAAGAGGAAACAAACCATAGAGACAAAACTGAGAACTCCTTTATTTTGTCAAGTTTCCAAGAGCTACTACAAACCATGTTGGATTTAGAGTTCCAAATTCATCTATCTATATAGCAGAGAACAGAGTGAAACCTAAAAATAAAAACTGCTACTGAAAACGAACGCATCAACCCTGAAGAACAAAATTTGGTGAGTCAAGTGCGATTTGTGTACTTGTCATTACCCCAAGTATCATCAAGATTGGGTGAAAAAATATTTGCTGGTATTTCGGAAACTAGTTCTTTCTTAGAAGCTTGGCAACCCCTCTCAATGAAAGTGCTTTTCCACAGTCAGTGCCTAGGGCTACTTGAAGAGGAAACAAATCACAGAGACAAAACTGAGAACTCCTTTATTTTATCAAGTTTCAAAGAGCTACTACAAACCATGTTGGATTTAGAGTTCCAAATACATTTATCTATATAGGAGAGAACAGAGTGAAACCTAAATATAAAAACTCCTACTGTAGACGAACGCTTCAACTTAGAAGAACAAAATTTGTTGAGCCAAGTGGGATTTGTGGACTTGTCATTACCACCACGATTCATCAAGATTGGGTGAAAAAATATTTGTTGGTATTTCGGAAACTCGTTATTTCTTAGAAGCTTGGTAACCCCACTCAATGAAAGTGCTTTTCCACAGTCTGTGCCTAGGAGTACTTGAAGAGGAAAAAAACCATAGAAACAAAACTAAGAACTCCTTTATTTTGTCAAGTTTCAAAGAGCTACTACAAATCATGTTGGATTTAGAGTTCCAAATTCTTCTATCTATATAGGAGAGAACAGAGTGAAACATAAATATAAAATCTGCTACTATAGATGAACGCTTCAACCTAGAAGAACAAAATTGGTGAGCCAAGTGGGATTTGTGGACTTGTCATTATCACCACGTATCATCAAGATTGGGTGAAAAAATATTTGCTTTTATTTCAGAAACACGTAATTTCTTGGAAGCTTGGCAACCCCGCTCAATGAAAGTGCTTTTCCACCATCTGTGCTTAGGGCTACTTGAAGAGGAAACAAACCATAGAGACAAAACAGAGAACTCCTTTATTTTGTCAAGTTTCAAAGAGCCACTACAATCCATGTTGCATTTAGAGTTCCAAATTCATCTATCTATATAGCAGAGAACAGAGTAAAACCTAAACATAAAAACTGCTACTGTAGACGAACGCTTCAACCTGGAAGAATAAAATTTGGTGAGCCAAGTGGGATTTGTGTACTCATGATTAACACCAAGTATCATCAACATTGGGTGAAAAAAATATTTGCTGGTATTTCGGAAACTGGTAATTTCTTGGAAGCTTGGCAACCCCTCTCAATGAAAGTGCTTTTCCTCAGTCAGTGCCTAGGGCTCCTTAAAGAGGAAACAATCCATAGAGACAAAATTGAGACCTCCTTTATTTTATCAAGTTTCAAAGAGCTACTACGAACCATGTTGAATTTAGAGTTCCAAATTCATCTATCTATATAGGAGAGAACAGAATGAAACCTAAAAATAAAAACTGCTACTGTAAACGAACGCTTCAACTTAGAAGAACAAAATTTGGTGAGCCAAGTGGGATTTGTGGACTTGTCATTACCACCACGTATCATCAACATTGGGTGAAAAAATATTTGCTGGTACTTCGGAAACTCGTTATTTCTTAGAAGCTTGGCAATCCCTCTCAATGAAAGTACTTTTCCACAGTCTGTGCCTAGGGCTAATTGAAGAGGAAACAAACCATAAAGACAAAACTGAGAACTCCTTTATTTTGTCAAGTTTCAAAGAGCCACTACAAACCATGTTGGATTTAGCGTTCCAAATTCATCTATCTATATAGCATGGAACAGAGTGACACCTAAACATAAAAACTGCTACTGTAGATGAACGCTTCAACTTGGAAGAACAAAATTTGGTGAGCCAAGTGGAATTTGTGTACTGATCATTACCACCAAGTATCATCAACTATGGGTGAAAGAAATATTTGCTGGTATGTCGGAAACTCGTAATTTCTTGGAAGCTTGGCAACCCCTCTCAATGAAAGTGCTTTTCCACAGTCAGTGCCTAGGGCTACTTAAAAAGGAAACAATCCATAGAGACAAAACTGAGACCTCCTTTATTTTGTAAAGTTTCAAAGAGCTACTACAAACCATGTTGGAGTAGAGTTCCAAATTCATCTATCTATATAGGAGAGAACAGAGTGAAACCTAAAAATAAAAACTGCTACTGTAAAAGAACGCTTCAACCTAGAAGAACAAAATTTGGTGAGCCAAGTGGGATTTGTGTACCGATCTTCATCACCAAGTATCATCAAGATTGGGTGAAAAAATATTTGCTGGTAATTGGGAAACTCGTTATTTCTTAGAAGCTTGGCAACCCCTTTCAATGAAAGTGCTTTTCCACAGTCTCTGCTTAGGGGTACTTGAAGCAGAAACAAATCATAGAGACAAAACTGAGAACTCCTTTATTTATTCAAGTTTCAAAGAGCTACTACAAACCATGTTGGATTTAGAGTTCAAATTCATCTATCTATGTAGGAGAGAACAGAGTGAAACCTAAAAATAAAAACTGCTACTGTAAACGAATGCTTCAACCTAGAAGAACAAAATTTGGCAAGAGAAGTGGGACTTGTGTACCAATCATTACCACCACGTATCATCAAGATTCGGTGAAAAAATATTTGCTGGTATTTCGGAAACTCGTTATTTCTTAGAAGCTTGGCAACCTCTCTCAATGAAAGTGCTTTTCTACAGTCTGTGCCAGGGCTACTTGAAGAGGAAACAAACCATAGAGACAAAACTGAGAACTCCTTTATTTTGTCAACTTTCAAAGAGCCACTACAAACCGTGTTGTATTTAGAGTTCCAAATTCATCTATCTATATTGCAAGAACAGAGTGAAACCTAAACATAAAAACTGCTACTGTAGACGAACGCTTCAACCTAGAAAAACAAAATTTGGTGAGCCAAGTGGGATTTGTGTACTTGTCATTACCCCAAGTATCATCAAGATTGGGTGAAAAAATATTTGCTGGTATTTCGGAAACTAGTTCTTTCTTAGAAGCTTGGCAACACATGTCAATGAAAGTGCTTTTCCACACTCTGTGCCTAGGGCTACTTGAAGAGGAAACAAACCACAGAGACAAAACTGAGAACTCCTTTATTTTGTCAAGTTTCAAAGAGCCACTACAAACCATGTTGGAGTAGAGTTCCAAATTCATCTATCTATATAGGAGAGAACAGAGTGAAACCTAAACATAAAAACTGCTACTGTAAACGAACGCTTCAACCTAGAAGAACAAAATTTGGTGAGCCAAGTGGGATTTGTGGACTTGTCATTACCACCACGTATCATCAAGATTGGGTGAAAAAATATTTGCTGGTATTTCGGAAACTGGTAATTTCTTGGAAGCTGGGCAACCCCTCTCAATGAAAGTGCTTTTCCACGGTCTGTGCCTAGGGCTAATTGAAGAGGAAACAAACCATAGAGAAAAAACTGAGAACTCCTTTATTTTGTCAAGTTTCAAAGAGCCACTACAAACCATGTTGGATTTAGAGTTCCAAATTCATCTATCTATATAGGAGAGAACAGAGTGAAACGTAAACATATAAACTGCTACTGTAGAAGAACGCTTCAACCTAGAAGAACAAAGTTTGGTGAGCTAAGAGGGAATTGTGTATTGATCATTACCACCATGTATCATCAACATTGGGTGAAAAAACATTTGCTGGTATTTCAGAAACTCCTAATTTCTTGGAAGCTTGGCAACCCATCTCAATGAAAGTGCTTTTCCACAGTCAGTGCATAGGGCTACATAAAGATGAAACAATCCATAGAGACAAAACTGAGACCTCCTTTATTTTGTCAAGTTTCAAAGAGCTACTACAAACCATGTAGGATTTAGAGTTCCAAATTCATCTATCTCTATAGGAGAGAACAGAGTGAAACCTAAATATAAAAACTGCTACTGTAGACGAACGCTTCAACCTAGAAGAACAAAATTTGGTGAGCCAAGTGGGATTTGTGCACTGATCATTACCACCAAGTATCATCAAGATTGGGTGAAAAAACATTTGCTGGTATTTCGGAAACCCGTTATTTCTTAGAAGCTTGGTAACCCCACTCAATGAAAGTGCTTTTCCACAGTCTGTGCCTAGGAGTACTTGAAGAGGAAACAAACCATAGAAACAAAACTGAGAACTCCTTTATTTTGTCAAGTTTCAAAGAGGTACTACAAATCATCTTGGATTTAGAGTTCCAAATTCATCTATCTATATAGGAGAGAACAGAGTGAAACCTAAATATAAAAACTGCTACTGTAGACGAACGCTTCAACCTAGAAGAACAAAATTTGGTGAGCCAAGTGGTACTGTGTACTTGTCATTACCACCAAGTATCATCAAGATTTTGTGAAAAAATATTTGCTGGTATTTCTGAAACTCGTTATTTCTTAGAAGCTTGGCAACCCCTCTCAATGAAAGTGCTTTTCCACAGTCAGTGCCTAGGGCTACTTTAAGAGGAAACAAATCACAGAGACAAAACTGAGAACTCCTTTATTTTATAAAGTTTCAAAGAGCTACTACAAACCATGTTGGATTTAGAGTTCCAAATACATTTATCTATATAGGAGAGAACAGAGTGAAACCTAAATATAAAAACTGCTACTGTAGACGAACGCTTCAATCTAGAAGAACAAAATTTGGTGAGCCATGTGGGTTTTGTGTACTGATCATTACCACCAAGTATCATCAAGATTGGGTGAAAAAATATTTGCTGGTATTTCGGAAACTCGTTATTTCTTAGAAGCTTGGCATTCCCTCTCAATGAAAGTAGTTTTCCACAGTCTGTGCCTAGGGCTACTTGAAGAGGAAACAAACCATAGAGACAAAACTGAGAACTCCTTTATTTTGTCAAGGTTCAAAGAGCCACTACAAACCATGTTGGATTTAGAGTTCCAAATTCATCTATCTATATACGAGAGAACAGAGTGAAACCTAAACATATAAACTGCTACTAGAGAAGAACGCTTCAACCTAGAAGAACAAAGTTTGGTGAGCTAAGAGGGATTTTTGTACTGATCATTACCACCAAGTATCATCAACCTTGGGTGAAAAAATATTTCCTGGTATTTCGGAAACTCGTAATTCCTTGGAAGCTTGACAACCCCTCTCAATGAAAGTGCTTTTCCACAGTCAGTGCCTAGGACTACTTAAAGAGGAAACAATCCATAGAGACAAAACTGAGACCTCCTTTATTTTCTCAAGTTTCAAAGAGCTACTACAAACCATGTAGGATTTAGAGTTCCAAATTCATCTATCTCTATAGGAGAGAACAGAGTGAAACCTAAAAATAAAAACTGCTACTGTAAACGAATGCTTCAAACTAGAAGAACAAAATTTGGTGAGCCAAGTGGGATTTGTGTACTGATCATTACCACCAAGTATCATCAAGATTGGGTGAAAAAATATTTGCTGGTATTTCGGAAACTCGTTATTTCTTAGAAGCTTGGCAACCCCACTCAATGAAAGTGCTTTTCCACAGTCTGTGCCTAGGACTACTTGAAGAGGAAACAAACCATAGAAACAAAACTGAGAACTCCTTTATTTTCTCAAGATTCAAAGAGCCACTACAAACCCTGTTGGATTTAGGGTTCCAAGTCATCTATCTATATAGCAGAAAACAGAGTGAAACCTAAACATAAAAACTGCTACTGTAGACGATGCTTCAACCTAGAAGAATAAAATTTGGTGTGCCAAGTGGGATTTGTGTACTTGTCATTACCACCAAGTAACATCAAGATTGGGTGAAAAAACTTTTTCTGGTATTTCGGAAACTCGTTATTTCTTAGAATCTTGGCAACCCCTCTCAATGAAAGTGCTTTTCCACAGTCTGTGCCAGGGCTACTTGAAGAGGAAACAATCCATAGAGACAAAACTGAGACCTCCTTTATTTTGTCAAGTTTCAAAAAGATACTACAAACCATGTTGGATTTAGAGTTCCAAATTCATCTATCTATATAGGAGAGAACAGTGTGAAACCTAAAAATAAAAACTGCTACTGTAAATGAACGCTTCAACCTAGAAGAACAAAATTTGGTGAGCCGAGTGAAATTTGTTGTCTTCTCATTACCACCACGTATCATCAATATTGGGTGAAAAAATATTTGCTGTTATTTCAGAAACTCGTAATTTCTTGGAAGCTTGGCAACCCCTCTCAATGAAAGTGCTTTTCCACAGTCTGTGCCTAGGACTATTGAAGAGGAAACAAAACATAGAGACGAAACTGAAATCTCCTTTATTTTGTCAAGTTTCAAAGAGCCACTACAAACCATGTTGGTTTTAGAGTTCCAAATTCATCTTTGTATATATGAGAGAACAGAGTGAAACATAAATATAAAAAGTGCTACTGAAGACAAACGCTTCAAAGTAGATGAACAAAATTTGAAGAGCCAAGTGGGATTTGTGTACAGATCATTACCACTATGTATCATCGACATTGGGTGAAAAAATATTTGCTGGTATTTCAGAAACTCGTTATTTCTTAGAAGCTTGTCAACTCCTCTCAATGAAAGTGCTTTTCCACAGTCTGTGCCTAGGGCTACTTGAAGAGGAAACAAACAATAGAGAAAAAACTGAGAACTCCTTTCTTTTGTCAACTTTCAAAGAGCTACTACAAACCATGTTGGATTTAGAGTTCCAAACTCATCTATCTATATAGGAGAGAACAGAGTGAAACCTAAAAATAAAAACTGCTACTGTAAACGAACGCTTCAACCTAGAAGAACAAAATTTGGTGAGCCAACTGAGATTTGTGTAATTGTCATTACCACCACGTATCATCAACATTGGGTGAAAAAATATTTGCTGATATTTCGGAAACTTGTAATTTCTTGTAATCTTGGCAACCCCTTTCAATGAAAGTGCTTTTCCACAGTCTTTGCTTAGGTCTACATGAAACAGAAATAAATCGTAGAGAAAAAACTGGAAACTCCTTTATTTTCTCAAGTTTCAAAGAGCTACTACAAACCATGTTGGATTTAGAGTTCCAAATTCATCTATCAATACAGGAGAGAACAGAGTGCAACCTAAAAATGAAAACTGCTACTGTAAACGAACGCTACAACCTAGAAGAACAAAATTTGGTGAGAGAAGTATGATTTGTGGACATGTCATTACGCATCATCAAGATTGGGTGAAAATATATTTGCTGGTATTTCGGACTCGAATTTTCTTGGAAGCTTTGCAACCCCTCTCAATGAAAGCGCTTTTCCACCGTCTGTGCCTAGGGCTACTTGAAGAGGAAACAAATCATAGAGACAAAACTGAGAACTCGTTTATTTTGTCAAGTTTCAAAGAGCTACTACAAACCATGTTGGATTTAGAGTTCCAAATTCATCTATCTATATATCAGAGAACATAGTGAAACCTAAATATAAAAACTGCTACTGAAGACGAACGCTTCAACCGAGAAGGACAAAATTTGGTGAGCCAAGTGGGATTTGTGTACCGATCATTACCACCAAGTATCATCAAGATTGGGTGAAAAAATATTTGTTGGTATTTCGGAAACTCGTAATTTCTTGGAAGCTTGGCAACCCCTCTCAATGAAAGTGCTTTTTCATAGTCTCTGCTTAGGGTACTTGAAGCGGAAACAAATCATAGAGACAAAACTGAGAACTCCTTTATTTTGTCAAGTTTCAAAGAGCTACTAGAAACCATGTTGGATTTAGAGTTCCAAATTCATCTATCTATATAATAGAGAACAGAGTGAAACCTAAAAATAAAACTGCTACTGTAGACGAATGCTTCAACCTATAAGAACAAAATTTGGTGAGCCAAGTGGGATTTGTGTACTTGTCCTTACCACCAAGTATCATCAAGATTGGGTGAAAAAATATTTGCTGGTAATTCGGAAACTCTTTATTTCTTAGAAGCTTGGCAACCCCTCTCAATGAAAGTGCTTTTCCACAGTCTGTGCCAGGGCTACTTGAAGAGGAAACAAACGATACAGACAAAACTGAGAACTCCTTTATTTTGTCAAGTTTCAAAGAGCTACTACAAACCATGATGGATTTAGAGTTTCAAATTCATCTATCTATATAGGAGAGAACAGAGTGGAACCTAAAAATAAAAACTGCTACTGAAAACGATCGCAGCAACCTAGAAGAACAAAATTTGGTGAGTCAAGTGGGATTTGTGTTCTGATCATTACCACCAAGTATCATCAAGATTGGGTGAAAAAAAATTTGTTGGTATTTCGGAAACTCTTTATTTCTTACAACCTTGGCAACCCCTCTCAATGAAAGTGCTTTTCCACAGTCTGTCCCTAGGACTACTTGAAGAGGAAACAAACCATAGAGACAAAACTGAGAATTCCTTTATTTTGTCAAGTCAAAGAGCTACTACAAACCATGTTGGATTTAGAGTTCCAAATTCATCTATCTCTATAGGAGAGAGCAGAGTGAAACCTAAATATAAAAACTGCTACTGTAGACGAAGGTTTAACCTAGAAGAACAAAATTTGGTGAGCCAAGTTGGACTTGTGAACCGCTCATTACCACCAAGTATCATCAAGTTTGGGTGAAAAAATATTTGCTGGTATTTCGGGAACTCGTAATTTCTTGGAAGCTTGGCAACCCCTCTCAATGAAAGTGCTTTTCCACAGTCTCTGCTTAGCGCTAATTGATGCGGAAACAAAACATAGAGACAAATCTGAGAACTACTTTATTTTGTCAAGTTTCAAAGAGCTACTACAAACCATGTTGGATTTAGAGTTCAAAATTCATCTATCTATATAGGAGAGAACAGAGTGAAACCTAAAAATAAAAACTGCTACTGTAAACGAACGCTTCAACCTAGAAGAATAAGATTTGGTGAGCCAAGTGGGATTTGTGGACTTGTCATTACCACCACGTATCATCAAGATTGGGTGAAAAAATATTTGCTGGTATTTCGGAAACTCGTAATTTCTTGGAAGGTTGGCAACCCCTCTCAATGAAAGTGCTTTTCCACAGTCAGTGCCTAGGGCTACTTAAAGAGGAAACAATCCATAGAGACAAAATGAGACCTCCTTTATTTTGTCAAGTTTCAAAGAGCTACTACAAATCATGTTGGATTTAGAGTTCCAAATTCATCTACCTATATAGCAGAGAACATAGTGAAAAATAAATATAAAAACTGTTACTGTAGATGAACGCTTCAACCTAGAAGAACAAAATTTGGTGAGCCAAGTGGAATTTTTGTACTGATAATTACCACCAAGTTTCATCAACATTGGGTGAAAAAAAAATATTTGCTGGTATTTCGGAAACTCGTAATTTCTTGGAAGCTTGGCAACCCCACTCAATGAAAGTGCTTTTCCACAGTCTGTGCCTACGACTACGTGAAGAGGAAACAAACCATAGAAACAAAACTGAGAACTCCTTTATTTTGTCCAGTGTCAAAGAGCTACTATAAACCATGTTGGATTAAGAGTTCCAAATTCATCTATCTATATAGGAGAGAACAGAGTGAAACCCAAATACAAAAACTGCTACTGTAGACGAACGCTTCAATCTAGAAGAACAAAATTTGGTGAGCCAATTGGGTTTTGTGTACTGATTATTACCTCCAAGTATCATCAACATTGGGTGAAAAAATATTTGCTGGTAATTCGGAAAATCGTTATTTCTTCTTGCTGGCAACCCCTCTCAATGAAAGTGCTTTTCCACCGTCGGTGCCTAGGGCTAATTGAAGAGGAAACAAATAATAGAGACAAAACTGAGACCTCCTTTATTTTGTCAAGTTTCAAAGAGCTACTGCAAACCATGTTGGATTTAGAGTTCCATATTCATCTATCTATATAGGAGAGAACAGAGTAAAACATAAAAATAAAAACTGCAACTGTAGATGAATGCTTCAACCTAGAAGAAAAGAATTTGGTGAGCCAAGTGGGATTTGTGTACTTGTTCTTACCACCAAGTATCATCAAAATTGGGTGAAAAATATTTGCTGGTATTTCGGAAACTCGTTATTTCGTGGAAGCTTGGTAACCCCACTCAATGAAAGTGCTTTTCCACAGTCTGTGCCAGGACTAATTGAAGAGGAAACAAACCATAGAGACAAAACTGAGAAATCCTTCATTTTGTCAGGTTTCAAAGAGCTACTACAAACCATGTTGAATTTAGAGTTCCAAATTCATCTATCTATATAGGAGAGAACAGAGTGAAACCTAAAAATAAAAACTGCTGCTGAAAACGAACGCATCAACCTAGAAGAACAAAATTTGGTGAGTCAAGTCGGATTTGTGTACCGATCATTACCACCAAGTATCATCAAGATTGGGTGAAAAAATATTTGCTGGTAATTCGGAAACACGTTATTTCTCTAGAAGCTTGGCAACCCCTCTCAATGAAAGTGCTTTTCCACCCTCTGTGCCTACGGCTACTTGAAGAGGAAACAAACCATAGAGACAAAACTGAGAATTCCTTTACTTTGTCAAATTTCAAAGAGCTACTACAAACCATGTTGGATTTAGAGTTCCAAATTCATCTATCTCTATAGGAGAGAGCAGAGTGAAACCTAAATATAAAAACTGCTACTGTAGACGAACGCTTCAACCTAGAAGAACAAAATTTGGTGAGCCAAGTGGGATTTGGGTACTGATCATTACCACCAAGTGTCATCAAGATTGTGAGAATAAATATTTGCTGGTATTTCGGAAACACGTTATTTCTCTAGAAGCTTGGCAACCCCTCTCAATGAAAGTGCTTTTCCACACTCTGTGCCTAGGGCTACTTGAAGAGGAAACAAACCATAGAAACAAAACTGAGAACTCCTTTATTTTGTCCAGTGTCAAAGAGCTACTATAAACCATGTTGGATTAAGAGTTCCAAATTCATCTATCTATATAGGAGAGAACAGAGTGAAACCTAAATATAAAAACTGCTACTGTAGACGAACGCTTCAATCTAGAAGAACAAAATTTGGTGAGCCAATTGGGTTTTGAGTACTGATTATTACCACCAAGTATCATCAACATTGGGTGAAAAAATATTTGCTGGTAATTCGGAAAATCGTTATTTCTTATTGCTGGCAACCCCTCTCAATGAAAGTGCTTTTCCACCGTCGGTGCCTAGGGCTAATTGAAGAGGAAACAAATAATAGAGACAAAACTGAGACCTCCTGTATTTTGTCAAGTTTCAAAGAGCTACTACAAACCATGTTGGATTTAGAGTTCCAAATTCATCTATCTCTATAGGAGAGAGCAGAGTGAAACCTAAATATAAAAACTGCTACTGTAGACGAAGGTTTAACCTAGAAGAACAAAATTTGGTGAGCCAAGTTGGACTTGTGAACCGCTCATTACCACCAAGTATCATCAAGTTTGGGTGAAAAAATATTTGCTGGTATTTCGGGAACTCGTAATTTCTTGGAAGCTTGGCAACCCCTCTCAATGAAAGTGCTTTTCCACAGTCTCTGCTTAGCGCTAATTGATGCGGAAACAAAACATAGAGACAAATCTGAGAACTACTTTATTTTGTCAAGTTTCAAAGAGCTACTACAAACCATGTTGGATTTAGAGTTCAAAATTCATCTATCTATATAGGAGAGAACAGAGTGAAACCTAAAAATAAAAACTGCTACTGTAAACGAACGCTTCAACCTAGAAGAATAAGATTTGGTGAGCCAAGTGGGATTTGTGGACTTGTCATTACCACCACGTATCATCAAGATTGGGTGAAAAAATATTTGCTGGTATTTCGGAAACTCGTAATTTCTTGGAAGGTTGGCAACCCCTCTCAATGAAAGTGCTTTTCCACAGTCAGTGCCTAGGGCTACTTAAAGAGGAAACAATCCATAGAGACAAAATGAGACCTCCTTTATTTTGTCAAGTTTCAAAGAGCTACTACAAATCATGTTGGATTTAGAGTTCCAAATTCATCTACCTATATAGCAGAGAACATAGTGAAAAATAAATATAAAAACTGTTACTGTAGATGAACGCTTCAACCTAGAAGAACAAAATTTGGTGAGCCAAGTGGAATTTTTGTACTGATAATTACCACCAAGTTTCATCAACATTGGGTGAAAAAAAA
Source organism: Callospermophilus lateralis (assembly GCF_048772815.1). Classification (NCBI taxonomy): domain Eukaryota; kingdom Metazoa; phylum Chordata; class Mammalia; order Rodentia; family Sciuridae; genus Callospermophilus; species Callospermophilus lateralis. The sequence goes on from NW_027512588.1 coordinate 35,837, forward strand.
ATATTTGCTGGTATTTCGGAAACTCGTAATTTCTTGGAAGCTTGGCAACCCCACTCAATGAAAGTGCTTTTCCACAGTCTGTGCCTACGACTACGTGAAGAGGAAACAAACCATAGAAACAAAACTGAGAACTCCTTTATTTTGTCCAGTGTCAAAGAGCTACTATAAACCATGTTGGATTAAGAGTTCCAAATTCATCTATCTATATAGGAGAGAACAGAGTGAAACCCAAATACAAAAACTGCTACTGTAGACGAACGCTTCAATCTAGAAGAACAAAATTTGGTGAGCCAATTGGGTTTTGTGTACTGATTATTACCTCCAAGTATCATCAACATTGGGTGAAAAAATATTTGCTGGTAATTCGGAAAATCGTTATTTCTTCTTGCTGGCAACCCCTCTCAATGAAAGTGCTTTTCCACCGTCGGTGCCTAGGGCTAATTGAAGAGGAAACAAATAATAGAGACAAAACTGAGACCTCCTTTATTTTGTCAAGTTTCAAAGAGCTACTGCAAACCATGTTGGATTTAGAGTTCCATATTCATCTATCTATATAGGAGAGAACAGAGTAAAACATAAAAATAAAAACTGCAACTGTAGATGAATGCTTCAACCTAGAAGAAAAGAATTTGGTGAGCCAAGTGGGATTTGTGTACTTGTTCTTACCACCAAGTATCATCAAAATTGGGTGAAAAATATTTGCTGGTATTTCGGAAACTCGTTATTTCGTGGAAGCTTGGTAACCCCACTCAATGAAAGTGCTTTTCCACAGTCTGTGCCAGGACTAATTGAAGAGGAAACAAACCATAGAGACAAAACTGAGAACTCCTTCATTTTGTCAGGTTTCAAAGAGCTACTACAAACCATGTTGAATTTAGAGTTCCAAATTCATCTATCTATATAGGAGAGAACAGAGTGAAACCTAAAAATAAAAACTGCTGCTGAAAACGAACGCATCAACCTAGAAGAACAAAATTTGGTGAGTCAAGTCGGATTTGTGTACCGATCATTACCACCAAGTATCATCAAGATTGGGTGAAAAAATATTTGCTGGTAATTCGGAAACACGTTATTTCTCTAGAAGCTTGGCAACCCCTCTCAATGAAAGTGCTTTTCCACCCTCTGTGCCTACGGCTACTTGAAGAGGAAACAAACCATAGAGACAAAACTGAGAATTCCTTTACTTTGTCAAATTTCAAAGAGCTACTACAAACCATGTTGGATTTAGAGTTCCAAATTCATCTATCTCTATAGGAGAGAGCAGAGTGAAACCTAAATATAAAAACTGCTACTGTAGACGAACGCTTCAACCTAGAAGAACAAAATTTGGTGAGCCAAGTGGGATTTGGGTACTGATCATTACCACCAAGTGTCATCAAGATTGTGAGAATAAATATTTGCTGGTATTTCGGAAACACGTTATTTCTCTAGAAGCTTGGCAACCCCTCTCAATGAAAGTGCTTTTCCACACTCTGTGCCTAGGGCTACTTGAAGAGGAAACAAACAATAGAAACAAAACTGAGAACTCCTTTATTTTGTCCAGTGTCAAAGAGCTACTATAAACCATGTTGGATTAAGAGTTCCAAATTCATCTATCTATATAGGAGAGAACAGAGTGAAACCTAAATATAAAAACTGCTACTGTAGACGAACGCTTCAATCTAGAAGAACAAAATTTGGTGAGCCAATTGGGTTTTGTGTACTGATTATTACCACCAAGTATCATCAACATTGGGTGAAAAAATATTTGCTGGTAATTCGGAAAATCGTTATTTCTTATTGCTGGCAACCCCTCTCAATGAAAGTGCTTTTCCACCGTCGGTGCCTAGGGCTAATTGAAGAGGAAACAAATAATAGAGACAAAACTGAGACCTCCTGTATTTTGTCAAGTTTCAAAGAGCTACTACAAACCATGTTGGATTTAGAGTTCCATATTCATCTGTCTATATAGGAGAGAACACAGTAAAACCTAAAAATAAAAACTGCAACTGTAGATGAATGATTCAACCTAGAAGAAAAGAATTTGGTGAGCCAAGTGGGATTTGTGTACTTGTCCTTACCACCAAGTATCATCAAAATTGGGTGAAAAATATTTGCTGGTATTTCGGAAACTCGTTATTTCTTGGAAGCTTGGTAACCCCACTCAATGAAAGTGCTTTTCCACAGTCTGTGCCTAGGACTAATTGAAGAGGAAACAAACCATAGAGACAAAACTGAGAACTCCTTCATTTTGTCAAGTTTCAAAGAGCTACTACAAACCATGTTGGATTTAGAGTTCCAAATTCATCTATCTATATAGGAAAGAACAGAGTGAAATTTAAAAATAAAAACTGCTGCTGAAAACGAACGCATCAACCTAGAAGAACAAAATTTGGTGAGTCAAGTCGGATTTGTGTACCGATCATTACCACCAAGTATCATCAAGATTGGGTGAAAAAATATTTGCTGGTAATTCGGAAACAAGTTATTTCTCTAGAAGCTTGGCAACCCCTCTCAATGAAAGTGCTTTTCCACTCTCTGTGCCTACGGCTACTTGAAGAGGAAACAAACCATAGAGACAAAACTGAGAACTCCTTTACTTTGTCAAATTTCAAAGAGCTACTACAAACCATGTTGGATTTAGAGTTCCAAATTAATCTATCTCTATAGGTGAGAGCAGAATGAAACCTAAATATAAAAACTGCTACTGTAGACGAACGCTTCAACCTAGAAGAACAAAATTTGGTGAGCCAAGTGGGATTTGTGTACTGATCATTACCACCAAGTGTCATCAAGATTGTGAGAATAAATATTTGCTGGTATTTCAGAAACACGTTATTTCTCTAGAAGCTTGGCAACCCCTCTCAATGAAAGTGCTTTTCCACCCTCTGTGCCTAGGGCTACTTGAAGAGGAAACAAACCATAGAGACAAAACTGAGACTCCTTTATTTTGTCAAGTCAAAGAGCTACTACAAACCAAGTTGGATTTAGAGTTCCAAAAACATCTATCTATATAGGAGAGAACACAGTAAAACCTAAAAATAAAAACTGCAACTGTAGATGATCGCTTCAACCAAGAAGAACAGAATTTGGTGAGCCAAGTGGGATTTGTGTACTGATAATTACCACCAAGTTTCATCAACATTGGGTGAAAAAAATATTTGCTGGTATTTCGGAAACTCGTAATTTCTTGGAAGATTGGCAACCCCACTCAATGAAAGTGCTTTTCCAGAGTCTGTGCCTATGACTACTTGAAGAGGAAACAAACCATAGAAACAAAACTGAGAACTCCTTTATTTTGTCCAGTGTCAAAGAGCTACTATAAACCATGTTGGATTAAGAGTTCCAAATTCATCTATCTATATAGGAGAGAACAGAGTGAAACCTAAATATAAAAACTGCTACTGTAGACGAACGCTTCAATCTAGAAGAACAAAATTTGGTGAGCCAATTGGGTTTTGTGTACTGATTATTACCACCAAGTATCATCAACATTGGGTGAAAAAATATTTGCTGGTAATTCGGAAAATCGTTATTTATTATTGCTATCAACCCCTCTCAATGAAAGTGCTTTTCCACCGTCGGTGCCTAGGGCTAATTGAAGAGGAAACAAATAATAGAGACAAAACTGAGACCTCCTTTATTTTGTCAAGTTTCAAAGAGCTACTACAAACCTTGTTGGATTTCGAGTTCCATATTCATCTATCTATATAGGAGAGAACACAGTAAAACCTAAAAATAAAAACTGCAACTGTAGATGAATGCTTCAACCTAGAAGAAAAGAATTTGGTGAGCCAAGTGGGATTTGTGTACTTGTCCTTACCACCAAGTATCATCAAAATTGGGTGAAAAATATTTGCTGGTATTTCGGAAACTCGTTATTTCTTGGAAGCTTGGTAACCCCACTCAATGAAAGTGCTTTTCCACAGTCTGTGCCTAGGACTAATTGAAGAGGAAACAAACCATAGAGACAAAACTGAGAACTCCTTCATTTTGTCAAGTTTCAAAGAGCTACTACAAACCATGTTGGATTTAGAGTTCCAAATTCATCTATCTATATAGGAGAGAACAGAGTGAAACCTAAAAATAAAAACTGCTGCTGAAAACGAACGCATCAACCTAGAAGAACAAAATTTGGTGAGTCAAGTCGGATTTGTGTACCGATCATTACCACCAAGTATCATCAAGATTGGGTGAAAAAATATTTGCTGGTAATTCGGAAACAAGTTATTTCTCTAGAAGCTTGGCAACCCCTCTCAATGAAAGTGCTTTTCCACCCTCTGTGCCTACGGCTACTTGAAGAGGAAACAAACCATAAAGACAAAACTGAGAAATCCTTTACTTTGTCAAATTTCAAAGAGCTACTACAAACCATGTTGGATTTAGAGTTCCAAATTCATCTATCTCTATAGGAGAGAGCAGAGTGAAACCTAAATATAAAAACTGCTACTGTAGACGAACGCTTCAACCTAGAAGAACAAAATTTGGTGAGCCAAGTGGGATTTGTGTACTGATCATTACCACCAAGTGTCATCAAGATTGTGAGAATAAATATTTGCTGGTATTTCGGAAACACGTTATTTCTCTAGAAGCTTGGCAACCCCTCTCAATGAAAGTGCTTTTCCACCCTCTGTGCCTAGGGCTACTTGAAGAGGAAACAAACCATAGAGACAAAACTGAGACTCCTTTATTTTGTCAAGTCAAAGAGCTACTACAAACCATGTTGGATTTAGAGTTCCAAATTCATCTATCTCTATAGGAGAGAGCAGAGTGAAACCTAAAAATAAAAACTGCTACTGTAGACGAAAGTTTAACCTAGAAGAACAAAATTTGGTGAGCCAAGTTGGATTTGTGAACCAATCATTACCACCAAGTATCATCAAGATTGGGTGAAAAAATATTTGCTGGTATTTCGGAAACTCGTAATTTCTTGGAAGCTTGGCAACCCCTCTCAATGAAAGTGCTTTTCCACAGTCTCTGCTTAGGGCTAATTGAAGCGGAAACGAAACATAGAGACAAATCTGAGAACTACTTTATTTTGTCAAGTTTCAAAGAGCTACTGCAAACCATGTTGGATTTAGAGCTCCAAATTCATCTATCTATATAGGAGAGAACAGAGTGAAACCGAAATATAAAAACTGCGACTGTAGATGAACGCATCAACCTAGAAGAACACAATTTGGTGAGCCAAGTCGGATTTGTGTACCGATCATTACCACCAAGAATCATCAACATTGGGTGAAAAAATATTTGCTGGTAATTCGGAAACTGGTAATTTCTTAGAAGCTTGGCAACCCCTCTCAATGAAAGTGCTTTTCCACAGTCTCTGCTTAGGGCTGCTTGAAGCGGAAACAAATCATAGAGACAAAACTGGGAACTCCTTTATTTTGTCAAGTTTCAAAGAGCTACTACAAACCATATTTGACTTAGAGTTCAAATTCATCTATCTATATAGGAGAGAACAGAGTGAAACCTAAATATAAAAACTGCTACTGAAAAAGAACCCTTCAACCTAGAAGAACAAAATTTGTTGAGCCACGTGGGATTTGTGTAATGATCATTACCACCAAGTGTCATCAAGATTGCGAGAAAAAATATTTGCTGGTATTTCGGAAACTCTTTATTTCTTAGAAGCTTGGCAACCCCTCTCAATGAAAGTGCTTTTCCACAGTCAGTGCCTAGGGCTACTTGAAGAGGCAACAAACCATAGAGACAAAACTGAGAACTCCTTTATTTTGTCAAGTCAAAGAGCTACTACAAACCTTGTTGGATTTCGAGTTCCAAATTCATCTATCTCTGTAGGAGAGAGCAGAGTGAAACCTAAATATAAAAACTGCTACTGTAGACGAAAGCTTTAACCTAGAAGAACAAAATTTCGTGAGCCAAGTTGGATTTGTGAACCGATCATTACCACCAAGTATCATCAAGATTGGGTGAAAAAAATATTTGCTGGTAATTCGGAAAATCGTTATTTCTTATAGCTTGGAAACCCCACTCAATGAAAGTGCTTTTCCACCGTCGGTGCCTAGGGCTAATTGAATAGGAAACAAATAATAGAGACAAAACTGAGATCTCCTTTATTTTGTCAAGTTTCAAAGAGCTACTACAAACCATGTTGGATTTAGAGTTCCAAATTCATCTATCTATATAGGAGAGAACAGAGTAAAACCTAAAAATAAAAACAGCAACTGTAGATGAACGCTTCAACCAAGAAGAACAGAATTTGGTGAGCCAAGTGGGATTTGTGTACTTGTCCTTACCACCAAGTATCATCAAAATTGGGTGAAAAATATTTGCTGGTATTTTGGAAAATCGTTATTTCTTAGAAGCTTGGCAACCCCTCTCAATGAAAGTGCTTTTCCACAGTCTCTGCTTAGGGCTGCTTGAAGCGGATACAAATCATAGAGACAAAATTGAGAACTCCTCTATTTTGTCAAGTTACAAAGAGCTACTAAAACCATGTTGGATTTAGAGTTCCAAATGCATCTATCTATATAGGAGAGAACAGAGTGAAACCTAAATATAAAAATTGCTACAGTAGACGAACGCTTCAACCTAGAAGAACAAAATTTGGTGAGCCAAGTTTGATTTGTGTACTTTTCATTACCACCAAGTATCATCAAGATTGGGTGAAAAAATATTTGCTGGTATTTCGGAAACTCGTAATTTCTTGGAAGCTTGGCAAACCATCTCAATGAAAGTGCTCTTCCACAGTCTCTGCTTAGGGCTGCTTGATGCGGATACAAATCATAGAGACAAAACTGAGAACTCCTTTATTTTGTCAAGTTACAAAGAGCTACTACAAACCATGTTGGATTTAGAGTTCCAATTGCATCTATCTATATAGGAGAGAACAGAGTGAAACCTAAATATAAAAATTGCTACAGTAGACGAACGCTTCAACCTAGAAGAACAAAATTTGGTGAGCCAAGTTTGATTTGTGTACTTTTCATTACCACCAAGTATCATCAAGATTGGGTGAAAAAATATTTGCTGGTATTTCGGAAACTCGTTATTTCTTAGAGGCTTGGCAACCACTCTCAATGAAAGTGCTTTTCCACCGTCGGTGCCTAGGCCTAATTGAAGAGGAAACAATCCATAGAGACAAAACTGAGAACTCCTTTCTTTTGTCAAGTTTCAAAGAGCTACTACAAGTCATGTTGGATTTAGAGTTCAAAATTCATCTACCTATATAGCAGAGAACAGAGTGAAACCTAAATATAAAAACTGTACTGTAGATGAACGCTTCAACCTAGAAGAACAAAATTTGGTGAGCCAAGTGGGATTTGTGTACTGATCATTACCACCAAGTATCATCAAGATTGGGTGAAAAAATATTTGCTGCTATTTCGGAAACTTGTAATTTCTTGAAAGCTTGGCAACCCCTCTCAGTGAAAGTGCTTTTCCACCATCTGTGCCTAGGGCAACTTGAAGAGGAAACAAACCATAGAGACAAAACTGAGAACTCCTTGATTTTGTCAGGTTTCAAAGAGCCACTACAAACCATGTTGGATTTAGAGTTCCAAATTCATCTATCTATATAGCAGAGAACAGAGTGAAACCTAAACATCAAAACTGCTACTGTAGACGAACGCTTCAACCTGGAAGAACAAAATTTGGTGAGCCAAGTGGGATTTGTGTACTGATCATTACCACCAAGTATCATCAACATTGGGTGAAGAAAATATTTGCTGGTATTTCGGAAACTCGTAATTTCTTGGAAGCATGGCAACCCCTCTCACTGAAAGTGCTTTTCCACAGTCAGAGCCTAGGGCTACTTAAAGAGGAAAAAATCCATAGAGACAAAACTGAGACCTCCTTTATTTTGTCAAGTTTCAATGAGCTACTACAAACCATGTTGGATTTAGAGTTCAAAATTCATCTATCTATATAGGAGAGAACAGAGTGAAACCTAAAAATAAAAACTGCTACTGTAAACGAACGCTTCAACCTAGAAGAATAAGATTTGGTTAGCCAAGTGGGATTTGTGGACTTGTCATTACCACCACGTATCATCAAGATTGGGTGAAAAAATATATGCTGGTATTTCGGAAACTCATAATTTCTTGGAAGCTTGGCAACCCCTCTCAATGAAAGTGCTTTTCCATAGTCTCTGCTTAGGGCTAATTGAAGCGGAAACAAATCATAGAGACAAAACGGAGAACTCCTTTATTTTTTCAAGTTTCAAAGATCTACTACAAACCATATTGGATTTAGAGTTCCAAATTCATCTATCTATATAGGAGAGAACAGAGTGAAACCAAAATATAAAAACTGCTACTGTAGACCAACGCTTCAACCTAGAAGAACAAAATTTGGTGAGGCAAGTGGGATTTGTGTACCGATCTTCACCACCAAGTATCATCAAGATTGGGTGAAAAAATATTTGCTGGTATTTCGGAAACTCGTAATTTCTTGGAAGCTTGGCAACCCCTCTCAATGAAAGTGCTTTTCCACAGTCAGTGCCTAGGGCTACTTAAAGAGGAAACAATCCATAGAGACAAAACTGAGACCTCCTTTATTTTGTCAAGTTTCAAAGAGCTACTACAAATCATGTTGGATTTAGAGTTCCAAATTCATCTACCTATATAGCAGAGAACATAGTGAAAAATAAATATAAAAACTCTTACTGTAGATGAACGCTTCAACCTAGAAGAACAAAATTTGGTGAGCCAAATGGGATTTGTGTACTGATAATTACCACCAAGTTTCATCAACATTGGGTGAAAAAAAATATTTGCTGGTATTTCGGAAACTCGTAATTTCTTGGAAGCTTGGCAACCCCACTCAATGAAAGTGCTTTTCCACAGTCTGTGCCTACGACTACTTGAAGAGGAAACAAACCATAGAAACAAAACTGAGAACTCCTTTATTTTGTCCAGTGTCAAAGAGCTACTATAAACCATGTTGGATTAAGAGTTCCAAATTCATCTATCTATATAGGAGAGAACAGAGTGAAACCTAAATATAAAAACTGCTACTGTAGACGAACGCTTCAATCTAGAAGAATAAAATTTGGTGAGCCAATTGGGTTTTGTGTACTGATTATTACCACCAAGTATCATCAACATTGGGTGAAAAAATATTTGCTGGTAATTCGGAAAATCGTTATTTCTTATTGCTGGCAAACCCTCTCAATGAAAGTGTTTTCCACCGTCGGTGCCTAGGGCTAATTGAAGAGGAAACAAATAATAGAGACAAAACTGAGACCTCCTTTATTTTGTCAAGTTTCAAAGAGCTACTACAAACCATGTTGGATTTAGAGTTCCATATTCATCTATCTATATAGGAGAGAACAGAGTAAAACCTAAAAATAAAAACTGCAACTGTAGATGAATGCTTCAACCTAGAAGAAAAGAATTTGGTGAGCCAAGTGGGATTTGCGTACTTGTCCTTACCACCAAGTATCATCAAAATTGGGTGAAAAATATTTGCTGGTATTTCGGAAACTCGTTATTTCTTGGAAGCTTGGTAACCCCACTCAATGAAAGTGCTTTTCCACAGTCTGTGCCTAGGACTAATTGAAGAGGAAACAAACCATAGAGACAAAACTGAGAACTCCTTCATTTTGTCAAGTTTCAAAGAGCTACTACAAACCATGTTGGATTTAGAGTTCCAAATTCATCTATCTATATAGGAGAGAACAGAGTGAAACCTAAAAATAAAAACTGCTGCTGAAAACGAACGCATCAACCTAGAATAACAAAATTTGGTGATTCAAGTCGGATTTGTGTACCGATCATTACCACCAAGTATCATCAAGATTGGGTGAAAAAATATTTGCTGGTAATTCGGAAACACGTTATTTCTCTAGAAGCTTGGCAACCCCTCTCAATGAAAGTGCTTTTCCACAGTCTCTGCTTAGGGCTAATTGAAGCGGAAACAAAACATAGAGACAAATCTGAGAACTACTTTATTTTTTCAAGTTTCAAAGAGCTACTGCAAACCATGTTGGATTTAGAGCTCCAAATTCATCTATCTATATAGGAGAGAACAGAGTGAAACCTAAATATAAAAACTGCGACTGTAGATGAACGCATCAACCTAGAAGAACAAAATTTGGTGAGCGAAGTCGGATTTGTGTACCGATCATTACCACCAATTATCATCAACATTGGGTGAAAAAATATTTGCTGGTAATTCGGAAACTGGTAATTTCTTAGAAGCTTGGCAACCCCTCTCAATGAAAGTGCTTTTCCACAGTCTCTGCTTAGGGCAGCTTGAAGCGGAAACAAACCATAGAGACAAAACTGAGAACTCCTTTATTTTGTCAAGTTTCAAAGAGCTACTACAAACCATATTTGACGTAGAGTTCAAATTCATCTATCTATATAGGAGAGAACAGAGTGAAACCTAAATATAAAAACTGCTACTGAAAACGAACCCTTCAACCTAGAAGAACAAAATTTGGTGAGCCAAGTGGGATTTGTGTAATGATCATTACCACCAAGTGTCATCAAGATTGCGAGAAAAAATATTTGCTGGTATTTCGGAAACTCTTTATTTCTTAGAAGCTTTGCAACCCCTCTCAATGAAAGTGCTTTTCCACAGTCAGTGCCTAGGGCTACATGAAGAGACAACAAACCATAGAGACAAAACTGAGAACTCCTTTATTTTGTCAAGTCAAAGAGCTACTACAAACCATGTTGGATTTAGAGTTCCAAATTCATCTATCTCTGTAGGAGAGAGCAGAGTGAAACCTAAATATAAAAACTGCTACTGTAGACGAAAGCTTTAACCTAGAAGAACAAAATTTGGTGAGCCAAGATGGATTTGTGAACCGATCATTACCACCAAGTATCATCAAGATTGGGTGAAAAAAATATTTGCTGGTAATTCGGAAAATCGTTATTTCTTATAGCTTGGCAACCCCACTCAATGAAAGTGCTTTTCCACCGTCGGTGCCTAGGGCTAATTGAATAGGAAACAAATAATAGAGACAAAACTGTGACCTCCTTTATTTTGTCAAGATTCAAAGAGCTACTACAAACCATGTTGGATTTAGAGTTCCAAATTCATCTATCTATATAGGAGAGAACAGAGTAAAACCTAAAAATAAAAACTGCAACTGTAGATGAACGCTTCAACCTAGAAGAACAGAATTTCGTGAGCCAAGTGGGATTTGTGTACTTGTCCTTACCACCAAGTATCATCAAAATTGGGTGAAAAATATTTGCTGGTATTTTGGAAACTCGTTATTTCTTAGAAGCTTGGCAACCCCTCTCAATGAAAGTGCTTTTCCACAGCCTCTGCTTAGGGCTGCTTGAAGCGGATACAAATCATAGAGACAAAATTGAGAACTCCTTTATTTTGTCAAGTTACAAAGAGCTACTACAAACCATGTTTGATTTAGAGTTCCAAATGCATCTATCTATATAGGAGAGAACAGAGTGAAACCTAAATATAAAAATTGCTACAGTAGACGAACGCTTCAACCTAGAAGAACAAAATTTGGTGAGCCAAGTTTGATTTGTGTACTTTTCATTACCACCAAGTATCATCAAGATTGGGTGAAAAAATATTTGCTGGTATTTCGGAAACTCGTAATTTCTTGGAAGCTTGGCAACCCATCTCAATGAAAGTGCTTTTCCACAGTCTCTGCTTAGGGCTGCTTGAAGCGGATACAAATCATAGAGACAAAACTGAGAACTCCTTTATTTTGTCAAGTTACAAAGAGCTACTACAAACCATGTTGGATTTAGAGTTCCAAATGCATCTATCTATATAGGAGAGAACAGATTGAAACGTAAATATAAAAATTGCTACAGTAGACGAACACTTCAACCTAGAAGAACAAAATTTGGTGAGCCAAGTTTGATTTGTGTACTTTTCATTACCACCAAGTATCATCAAGATTGGGTGAAAAAATATTTGCTGGTACTTCAGAAACCTGTTATTTCTTAGAGGCTGGCAACCACTCTCAATGAAAGTGCTTTTCCACCGTCGGTGCCTAGGGCTAATTGAAGAGGAAACAATCCATAGAGACATAACTGAGAACTCCTTTCTTTTGTCAAGTTTCAAAGAGCTACTACAAGTCATGTTGGATTTCGAGTTCCAAATTCATCTACCTATATAGCAGAGAACAGAGTGAAACCTAAATATAAAAACTGTACTGTAGATGAACGCTTCAAACTAGAATAAGAAAATTTGGTGAGCCAAGTGGGATTTGTGTACTGATCATTACCACGAAGTATCATCAAGATTGGGTGAAACATTATTTGCTGCTATTTCGGAAACTTGTAATTTCTTGAAAGCTTGGCAACCCCTCTCAGTGAAAGTGCTTTTCCACCGTCTGTGCCTAGGGCAACTTGAAGAGGAAACAAACCATAGAGACAAAACTGAGAACTCCTTGATTTTGTCAGGTTTCAAAGAGCCACTACAAACCATGTTGGATTTAGAGTTCCAAATTCATCTATCTATATAGCAGAGAACAGAGTGAAACCTAAACATCAAAACTGCTACTGTAGACGAACGCTTCAACCTGGAAGAACAAAATTTGGTGAGCCAAGTGGGATTTGTGTACTGATCATTACCACCAAGTATCATCAACATTGGGTGAAGAAAATATTTGCTGGTATTTCGGAAACTCGTAATTTCTTGGAAGCATGGCAACCCCTCTCACTGAAAGTGCTTTTCCACAGTCAGTGCCTAGGGCTACTTAAAGAGGAATCAATCCATAGAGAAAAAACTGAGACCTCCGTGATTTTGTCAAGTTTCAAAGAGCTACTACAAACCATGTTGGATTTAGAGTTCAAAATTCATCTATCTATATAGGAGAGAACAGAGTGAAACCTAAAAATAAAAACTGCTACTGTAAACGCACGCTTCAACCTAGAAGAATAAGATTTGGTGAGCCAAGTGGGATTTGTGGACTTGTCATTACCACCACGTATCATCAAGATTGGGTGAAAAAATATTTGCTGGTATTTCGGAAACTCGTAATTTCTTGGAAGCTTGGCAACCCCTCTCAATGAAAGTGCTTTTCCACAGTCTCTGCTTAGGGCTAATTGAAGCAGAAACAAATCATAGAGACAAAACGGAGAACTCCTTTATTTCTTCAAGTTTCAAAGATCTACTAGAAACCATATTGGATTTAGAGTTCCAAATTCATCTATCTATATAGGAGAGAACAGAGTGAAACCTAAATATAAAAACTGCTACTGTAGACCAACGCTTCAACTTAGAAGAACAAAATTTGGTGAGGCAAGTGGGATTTGTGTACCGATCTTCACCACCAAGTATCATCAAGATTGGGTGAAAAAATATTTGCTGGTAATTCAGGAACTCGTTATTTCTTAGAAGCTTGGCAACCCCTCTCAATGAAAGTGCTTTTCTACAGTCTGTTCCTAGGGGAACATGAAGAAGAAACAAATAATAGAGACAAAACTGAGAACTCATTTATTTTGTCAAGTTTCAAAGAGCTAATACAAACCATGTTGGATTTAGAGTTCCAAATTTATCTATCTATATAGGAGAGAACAGAGTAAAACCAAAAAATAAAAAGTGCTACTGTAGACGAATGCTTCAACCTAGAAGAACAAAATTGGGTGAGCCAAGTGGGATTTGTGTACTTGTCCTTACCAGCAAGTTTCATGATGATTGGGTGAAAAAATATTTGCTGGCATTTCGGAAACTCGTTATTTCTTAGAAGCTTGGCAACCCCTCTCAATAAAGTGCTTTACCACAGTCAGTGCCTAGGGCTTCTTGAAGAGGCAAGAAACCATAGAGACAAAACTGAGAACTCCTTTATTTTGTCAAGTTTCAACGAGGTACTACAAACCATGTTGGATTTAGAGTTCCAAATTCATCTATCTTTTGGAGAGAACAGAGAGAAACCTAAAAATAAAAACTGCTACTGTAGAAGAACGCTTCAACCTAGAAGAAGAAAATTTGGTGAGCCAAGTGGGATTTGTGTACTGATCATTACCACCAAGTATCATCAAGATTGAGTGAAAAAATATTTGCTGGTATTTCGGAAACTCGTAATTTCTTGGAAGCTTGGCAACCCCTCTCAATTAAAGTGCTTTTCCACAGTCTGTGCCTAGGACTACTTGAAGAGGAAACAAAACATAGAGACAAATCTGAGAACTACTTTATTTTGTCAAGTTTCAAAGAGCTACTGCAAACCATGTTGGATTTAGAGCTCCAAATTCATCTATCTCTATAGGAGAGAACAGATTGAAACATAAATATAAAAACTGCTACTGTAGACGAACGCTTCAACCTAGAAGAACAAAATTTGGTGAGCCAAGTGGGATTTGTGTACTGATCTTCACCACCAAGTATCATCAAGATTGGGTGAAAAAATATTTGCTGGTATTTCGGAAACTCCTAGTTTCTTGGAAGCTTGGCAACCCCTCTCAATGAAAGTGCTTTTCCACAGTCTGTGCCTAGGACTACTTGAAGAGGAAACAAAACAAAGAGACAAATCTGAGAACTACTTTATTTTGTCAAGTTTCAAAGAGCTACTGCAAACCATGTTGGATATAGAGCTCCAAATTCATCTATCTCTATAGGAGAGAACAGATTGAAACGTAAATATAAAAATTGCTACTGTAGACGAACGCTTCAACCTAGAAGAACAAAATTTGGTGAGCATAGTGGGATTTGTGTACTTGTCATTACCACCAAGTATCATCAAGATTGGGTGAAAAAATATTTGCTGGTATTTCGGAAACTCGTTATTTCTTAGAAGCTTGCAACCCCTCTCAATGAAAGTGCTTTTCCACCGTCAGTGCCTAGGGCTAATTGAAGAGGAAACAAACCATAGAGAAAAAACTGAGAACTCATTTCTTTTGTCAAGTTTCAAAGAGCTACTACAAATCATGTTGGATTTAGAGTTCCAAATTCATCTACTTATACAGCAGAGAACAGAGTGAAACCTAAATATAAAAACTGCTACTGTAGATGAACGCTTCAACCTAGAAGAACAAAATTTGGTGAGCCAAGTGGGATTTGTGTCCTGATCATTACCCCCAAGTATCATCAAGATTGGGTGAAATAATATTTGCTGCTATTTCGGAAACTACGTAATTTCTTGGAATTTTGGCAACCCCTCTCAATGAAAGTGCTTTTTCACAGTCTCTGCTTAAGGCTACTTGAAGCGGAAAGAAATCATAGAGACAAAACTGAGAACTACTTTATTTTGACAAGTTTCAATGAGCTACTACAAACCATGTTGGATTTAGAGTTCCAAATTCATCTATATATATAGGAGAGAACAGACTGAAACCTAAAAATAAAAACTGCTACTGTAAACGAACGCTTCAACCTAGAATAAGAAAATATGGTGAGCCAACTTGGATTTGTGTACTGATAATTTCCACCAAGTTTCATCAACATTGTGTGAAGAAAATATATGCTGGTATTTCGGAAACTCGATATTTCTTAGAAGCTTGGCAACCCCTCTCAATGAAAGTGCTTGTCCACAGTCTGTTCCCAGGGATACTTGAAGGGGAAAGAAATAAGAGAGACAAAACTGGGAACTCATTTATTTTGTCAAGTTTCAAAGAGCTACTACAAACCATGTGGGATTTAGAGTTCCAAATTCATCTATCTATATATGAGAGAACAGAGTGAAACCTAAAAATAAAAACTGCTACTGTAAACGAAGGCTTCAACCTAGAAGAATAAAATTTGGTGAGCCAAGTTTGATTTGTGGACTTGTATTACCACCACGTATCATCAAGATTGGGTGAAAAAATATTTGCTGGTATATCAGAAACTCGTAAATTCTTGGAAGCTTGGCAACCCCTCTCAATGAAAGTGCTTTTCCACAGTCTCTGCTTAGGGCTAATTGAAGCGGAAACAAAACATAGAGACAAATCTGAGAACTACTTTATTTTGTCAAGTTTCAAAGAGCTACTGCAAACCATGTTGGATTTAGAGCTCCAAATTCATCTATCTATATAGGAGAGAACAGAGTGAAACCTAAATATAAAAACTGCGACTGTAGATGAACGCATCAACCTAGAAGAACAAAATTTGGTGAGCCAAGTCGGATTTGTGTACCGATCATTACCACCAATTATCATCAACATTGGGTGAAAAAATATTTGCTGGTAATTCGGAAACTGGTAATTTCTTAGAAGCTTGGCAACCCCTCTCAATGAAAGTGCTTTTCCACAGTCTCTGCTTAGGGCAGCTTGAAGCGGAAACAAATCATAGAGACAAAACTGAGAACTCCTTTATTTTGTCAAGTTTCAAAGAGCTACTACAAACCATATTTGACTTAGAGTTCAAATTCATCTATCTATATAGGAGAGAACAGAGTGAAACCTAAATATAAAAACTGCTACTGAAAACGAACCCTTCAACCTAGAAGAACAAAATTTGGTGAGCCAAGTGGGATTTGTGTAATGATCATTACCACCAAGTGTCATCAAGATTGCGAGAAAAAATATTTGCTGGTATTTCGGAAACTCTTTATTTCTTAGAAGCTTTGCAACCCCTCTCAATGAAAGTGCTTTTCCACAGTCAGTGCCTAGGGCTACATGAAGAGACAACAAACCATAGAGACAAAACTGAGAACTCCTTTATTTTGTCAAGTCAAAGAGCTACTACAAAAGATGTTGGAAATGAGTTCCAAATTCATCTATCTATATAGCAGAGAACAGAGTGAAACCTAAAAATAAAAACTGCTACTGTAGACGAATGCTTCAACCTAGAAGAACAGAATTTGGTGAGCCAAGTGGAATTTGTGCACTTGTCCTTACCACCAAGTTTCATCAAGATTGGTTGAAAAAATATTTCCTGGTATTTCGGAAACTCGTAATTTCTTGGAAGCTTGGCAACCCCTCTCAATGAAAGTGCTTTTCCACAGTCTCTGCTTAGGGCTAATTGAAGCAGAAACAAATCATAGAGACAAAACGGAGAACTCCTTTATTTTTTCAAGTTTCAAAGATCTACTAGAAACCATATTGGATTTAGAGTTCCAAATTCATCTATCTATATAGGAGAGAACAGAGTGAAACCTAAATATAAAAACTGCTACTGTAGACCAACGCTTCAACTTAGAAGAACAAAATTTGGTGAGGCAAGTGGGATTTGTGTACCGATCTTCACCACCAAGTATCATCAAGATTGGGTGAAAAAATATTTGCTGGTAATTCAGGAACTCGTTATTTCTTAGAAGCTTGGCAACCCCTCTCAATGAAAGTGCTTTTCCACAGTCTGTTCCTAGGGGTACATGAAGAAGAAACAAATAATAGAGACAAAACTGAGAACTCATTTATTTTGTCAAGTTTCAAAGAGCTAATACAAACCATGTTGGATTTAGAGTTCCAAATTTATCTATCTATATAGGAGAGAACAGAGTAAAACCAAAAAATAAAAAGTGCTACTGTAGACGAATGCTTCAACCTAGAAGAACAAAATTGGGTGAGCCAAGTGGGATTTGTGTACTTGTCCTTACCAGCAAGTTTCATGATGATTGGGTGAAAAAATATTTGCTGGCATTTCGGAAACTCGTTATTTCTTAGAAGCTTGGCAACCCCTCTCAATAAAGTGCTTTACCACAGTCAGTGCCTAGGGCTTCTTGAAGAGGCAAGAAACCATAGAGACAAAACTGAGAACTCCTTTATTTTGTCAAGTTTCAACGAGGTACTACAAACCATGTTGGATTTAGAGTTCCAAATTCATCTATCTTTTGGAGAGAACAGAGAGAAATCTAAAAATAAAAAATGCTACTGTAGAAGAACGCTTCAACCTAGAAGAAGAAAATTTGGTGAGCCAAGTGGGATTTGTGTACTGATCATTACCACCAAGTATCATCAAGATTGAGTGAAAAAATATTTGCTGGTATTTCGGAAACTCGTAATTTCTTGGAAGCTTGGCAACCCCTCTCAATTAAAGTGCTTTTCCACAGTCTGTGCCTAGGACTACTTGAAGAGGAAACAAAACATAGAGACAAATCTGAGAACTACTTTATTTTGTCAAGTTTCAAAGAGCTACTGCAAACCATGTTGGATTTAGAGCTCCAAATTCATCTATCTCTATAGGAGAGAACAGATTGAAACATAAATATAAAAACTGCTACTGTAGACGAACGCTTCAACCTAGAAGAACAAAATTTGGTGAGCCAAGTGGGATTTGTGTACTGATCTTCACCACCAAGTATCATCAAGATTGGGTGAAAAAATATTTGCTGGTATTTCGGAAACTCCTAGTTTCTTGGAAGCTTGGCAACCCCTCTCAATGAAAGTGCTTTTCCACAGTCTGTGCCTAGGACTACTTGAAGAGGAAACAAAACAAAGAGACAAATCTGAGAACTACTTTATTTTGTCAAGTTTCAAAGAGCTACTGCAAACCATGTTGGATATAGAGCTCCAAATTCATCTATCTCTATAGGAGAGAACAGATTGAAACGTAAATATAAAAATTGCTACTGTAGACGAACGCTTCAACCTAGAAGAACAAAATTTGGTGAGCATAGTGGGATTTGTGTACTTGTCATTACCACCAAGTATCATCAAGATTGGGTGAAAAAATATTTGCTGGTATTTCGGAAACTCGTTATTTCTTAGAAGCTTGCAACCCCTCTCAATGAAAGTGCTTTTCCACCGTCAGTGCCTAGGGCTAATTGAAGAGGAAACAAACCATAGAGAAAAAACTGAGAACTCATTTCTTTTGTCAAGTTTCAAAGAGCTACTACAAATCATGTTGGATTTAGAGTTCCAAATTCATCTACTTATACAGCAGAGAACAGAGTGAAACCTAAATATAAAAACTGCTACTGTAGATGAACGCTTCAACCTAGAAGAACAAAATTTGGTGAGCCAAGTGGGATTTGTGTCCTGATCATTACCCCCAAGTATCATCAAGATTGGGTGAAATAATATTTGCTGCTATTTCGGAAACTACGTAATTTCTTGGAATTTTGGCAACCCCTCTCAATGAAAGTGCTTTTTCACAGTCTCTGCTTAAGGCTACTTGAAGCGGAAAGAAATCATAGAGACAAAACTGAGAACTACTTTATTTTGACAAGTTTCAATGAGCTACTACAAACCATGTTGGATTTAGAGTTCCAAATTCATCTATATATATAGGAGAGAACAGACTGAAACCTAAAAATAAAAACTGCTACTGTAAACGAACGCTTCAACCTAGAATAAGAAAATATGGTGAGCCAACTTGGATTTGTGTACTGATAATTTCCACCAAGTTTCATCAACATTGTGTGAAGAAAATATATGCTGGTATTTCGGAAACTCGATATTTCTTAGAAGCTTGGCAACCCCTCTCAATGAAAGTGCTTGTCCACAGTCTGTTCCCAGGGATACTTGAAGGGGAAAGAAATAAGAGAGACAAAACTGGGAACTCATTTATTTTGTCAAGTTTCAAAGAGCTACTACAAACCATGTGGGATTTAGAGTTCCAAATTCATCTATCTATATATGAGAGAACAGAGTGAAACCTAAAAATAAAAACTGCTACTGTAAACGAAGGCTTCAACCTAGAAGAATAAAATTTGGTGAGCCAAGTTTGATTTGTGGACTTGTATTACCACCACGTATCATCAAGATTGGGTGAAAAAATATTTGCTGGTATATCAGAAACTCGTAATTTCTTGGAAGCTTGGCAACCCCTCTCAATGAAAGTGCTTTTCCACAGTCTCTGCTTAGGGCTAATTGAAGCGGAAACAAAACATAGAGACAAATCTGAGAACTACTTTATTTTGTCAAGTTTCAAAGAGCTACTGCAAACCATGTTGGATTTAGAGCTCCAAATTCATCTATCTATATAGGAGAGAACAGAGTGAAACCTAAATATAAAAACTGCGACTGTAGATGAACGCATCAACCTAGAAGAACAAAATTTGGTGAGCCAAGTCGGATTTGTGTACCGATCATTACCACCAATTATCATCAACATTGGGTGAAAAAATATTTGCTGGTAATTCGGAAACTGGTAATTTCTTAGAAGCTTGGCAACCCCTCTCAATGAAAGTGCTTTTCCACAGTCTCTGCTTAGGGCAGCTTGAAGCGGAAACAAATCATAGAGACAAAACTGAGAACTCCTTTATTTTGTCAAGTTTCAAAGAGCTACTACAAACCATATTTGACTTAGAGTTCAAATTCATCTATCTATATAGGAGAGAACAGAGTGAAACCTAAATATAAAAACTGCTACTGAAAACGAACCCTTCAACCTAGAAGAACAAAATTTGGTGAGCCAAGTGGGATTTGTGTAATGATCATTACCACCAAGTGTCATCAAGATTGCGAGAAAAAATATTTGCTGGTATTTCGGAAACTCTTTATTTCTTAGAAGCTTTGCAACCCCTCTCAATGAAAGTGCTTTTCCACAGTCAGTGCCTAGGGCTACATGAAGAGACAACAAACCATAGAGACAAAACTGAGAACTCCTTTATTTTGTCAAGTCAAAGAGCTACTACAAAAGATGTTGGAAATGAGTTCCAAATTCATCTATCTATATAGCAGAGAACAGAGTGAAACCTAAAAATAAAAACTGCTACTGTAGACGAATGCTTCAACCTAGAAGAACAGAATTTGGTGAGCCAAGTGGAATTTGTGCACTTGTCCTTACCACCAAGTTTCATCAAGATTGGTTGAAAAAATATTTCCTGGTATTTCGGAAACTCGTTATTTCTTAGAAGCTTGGCAACCCCTCTCAATGAAAGTGCTTGTCCACAGTCTGTTCCCAGGGATACTTGAAGGGGAAACAAATAAGAGAGACAAAACTGGGAACTCATTTATTTTGTCAAGTTTCAAACAGCCACTACAAACCATGTTGGATTTAGAGTTCCAAATTCATCTATCTATATACGAGAGAACAGAGTGAAACCTAAACATAAAAACTGCTACTGTAGAAAAACGCTTCAACCTAGAAGAACAAAATTTGGTGAGCCAAGTTGGATTTGTGTACTGATAATTTCCACCAAGTTTCATCAACATTGGGTGAAGAAAATATATGCTGGTATTTCGGAAACTCGATATTTCTTAGAAGCTTGGCAACCCCTCTCAATAAAGTGCTTTACCACAGTCAGTGCCTAGGGCTACTTGAAGAGGAAACAAACCATAGAGACAAAACTGAGAACTCCTTTCTTTTGTCAAGTTTCAAAGAGCTACTACAAAAGATGTTGGAAATGAGTTCCAAATTCATCTATCTATATAGCAGAGAACAGAGTGAAACCTAAATATAAAAACTGCTACTGTAGATGAATGCTTCAACCGAGAAGAACAAAATTTGTTGACCCAAGTGGGATTTGTGTACTGATCATTACCAGCAAGTACCATCAAGATTGGGTGAAAAAATATTTGCTGGTATTTCGGAAACTCGTAATTTCTTGGAAGCTTGGCAACCCCTCTCAATGAAAGTGCTTTTCCACAGTCACTGCTTAGGGCTATTTGAAGCGAAACAAATCATAGAGACACAACTGAGAACTCCTTTATTTTGCAAAGTTTCAAAGAGCTACTAAAAATGATGTTGGATTTAGAGTTCCAAATTCATCTACCTATATAGCAGAGAACAGAGTGAAACCTTAATATAAAAACTGCTACTGTAGACGAAGGCTTCAATCTAGAAGAATAAAATATGGTGAGCCAAGAGGGATTTGTGGACTTCTCATTACCACCACGTATCATCAAGATTGGGTGAAAAAATTTTTGCTGGTATTTCGGAAACTCGTTATTTCTTAGAAGCTTGGTAACCCCTCTCAATGAAAGTGCTTTTCCACAGTCAGTGCCTAGGGTTAATTAAAGAGGAAACAATCCATAGAGACAAAACTGAGACCTACTTTATTTTGTCAAGTTTCAAAGAGCTACTACAAACCATGTAGGATTTAGAGTTCCAAATTGATCTATCTATATAGGAGAAAACAGAGTGAAACCTAAAAATAAAAACTGCTACTGTAAATGAACGCTTCAACCTGGAAGAACAAAATTTGGTGAGCCAAGTGGGAATTGTGTACCGATCATTACCACCAAGTATCATCAACATTGGGTGAAAAAAATATTTGCTGTTATTTCGGAAACTCGTAATTTCTTGGAAGCTTGGCAACCCCTCTCAATGCAAGTGCTTTTCCCCAGTCAGTGCATAGGGCTACTTAAAGAGGAAACAATCCATAGAGAAAAAACTGAGACCTTCTTTATTTTGTCAAGTTTCAAAGAGCCACTACAAACCATGTTGGATTTAGAGTTCCAAATTCATCTATCTATATAGCAGAGAACAGAGTAAAACCTAAACATAAAAACTGCTACTATAGACGAACATTTCAACCTGGAAGAACAAAATTTGGTGAGCCAAGTGGGATTTGTGTACTGATCATTACCACCAAGTATCATCAACAATGGGTGAAGAAAATATTTGCTGGTATTTCGGAAACTCGTAATTCCTTTCAAACTTGGCAACCCCTCTCAATGAAAGTGCTTTTCCACAGTCAGTGCCTAGGGATACTTAAAGAGGAACCAATCCATAGAGACAAAACTGAGACCTCCTTTATTTTGTCAAGTTTCAAAGAGCTACTACAAACCATATTGGATTTAGAGTTCCAAATTCTTCTATCTATATAGAAGAGAAAAGAGTGAAACCTAAATATAAAAACTGCTACTGTAGACGAACGCTTCAATCTAGAAGAACAAAATTTGGTGAGTGAAGTGAAATTTGTGTATCGATCTTCACCACCAAGTATCATCAAGATTGGGTGAAAAAATATTTGCTGGTATTTCGGAAACTCGTAATTTCTTGGAAGCTTGGCAACCCCTCTCAATGAAAGTGCTTTTCCACAGTCTCTGCTTAAGGCTACTTGATGCGGAAACAAATCATAGAGACAAAACTGAGTACTCCTTCATATAGTCAAATATCAAAGAGCTACTACAAACAATGTTGGATTTAGAGTTCCAAATTCATCTATCTATATAAGATAGAACAGAGTGAAACCTAAAAATAAAAACTGCTACTGTAAACGAACGCTACAACTTAGAAGAAAAAAATTTGGTGAGCCAAGTGGGATTTGTGGACTTGTCATTACCACCACGTATCATCAAGACTGGGTGAAAAAATATTTGCTGGTATTTCGGAAAATGGTAATTTCTTGGAGGCTTGTCAACCTCTCTCAATGAAAGTGCTTTTCCACAGTCTCTTCTTAGGGCTACTTGAGGCGGAAACAAGTCATAGAGAAAAAACTGAGAACTCCTTTATTTTGTCAAGTTTCAAAGAGCTACTACAAACCATATTGGATTTAGAGTTCCAAATTCATCTATCTATATGGGAGAGAACAGAGTAAAACCTAAAAATAAAAACTGCTACTGTAGACGAATGCTTCAACCTAGAAGAACAAAATTTTGTGAGCCAAGTGGGATTTGTGGACTTGTCATTACCATCACGTATCATCAAGATTGGCTGAAAAAATATTTGCTGGTATTTCGGAAACTCTTAATTTCTTGGAAGCATAGCAACCCCTCTCAATGAAAGTGCTTTTCCACAGCCTCTGCGTAGGGCTACTTGAAGCGGAATCAAATCATAGAGACAAACTGAGAACTCCTTTATTTTGTCAAGTTTCAAAGAGCTACTACAAACCATGTAGGATTTAGAGTTCCAAATTCATCTATCTATATGGGAGAGAACAGAGTGAAACCTAAAAATAAAAACTGCTACTGTAAACGAATGCTTCAAACTAGAAGAACAAAATTTGGTGAGCCAAGTGGGATTTGTGTACTGATCATTACCACCAAGTATCATCAAGATTGGGTGAAAAAATATTTGCTGGTATTTCGGAAACTCGTTATTTCTTAGAAGCTTGGCAACCCCACTCAATGAAAGAGCTTTTCCACAGTCTGTGCCCAGGACTACTTGAAGATGAAACAAACCATAGAAACAAAACTGAGAATTCCTTTCTTTTGTCAAGTGTCAAAGAGTTACTACAAACCATGTTGTATTTAGAGTTCCAAATTCATCTATCTATATAGGAGAGAACAGAGTGAAACGTAAATATAAAAACTGCTGCTGTAGACGAACGCTTCAATCTAGAAAAACAAAATTTGGTGAGCCAAGTGGGTTTTGTGTACTGATCATTACCACCAAGTATAATCAACATTGGGTGAAAAAATATTTGCTGGTATTTCAGAAACTCGCCATTTCTTAGAAGCTTGGCAACCCCTCTCAATGAAAGTGCTTTTCCACCGTCGGTGCCTAGGGCTAATTGAGGAGGAAACAAACCATAGAGACAAAACTGAGAACTCCTTCTTTTGTCAAGTTTCAAAGAGCTACTACAAATCATGTTGGATTTAGAGTTCCAAATTCATCTATCTATATAGCAGAGAACACAGTGAAACCTAAAAATAAAAACTGCCACTGTAAATGAACGCTTCAACCTAGAAGAACAAAATTTGGTGAGCCAAGTGGGATTTGTGGACTTGTCATTACCACCACATATCATCAAGATTGGGTGAAAAAATATTTGCTGGTATTTCGGAAACTCGTAATTTCTTGGAAGCTTGGCAACCCCTCTCAATGAAAGTGCTTTTCCACAGTCTCTGCGTAGGGCTACTTGAAGCGGAAACCAATCATAGAAAAAAAACTGAGACCTCCTTTATTTTGTCAAGTTTCAAAGAGCTACTACAAACCATGTTGGATTTAGAGTTCCAAATTCATCTATCTATATAGCAGAGAACAGAGTGAAACCTAAAAATAAAAACTGCTACTGTAAACGAACGCTTCAACCTAGAAGAACAAAATTTGGTGAGCCAAGTGGGATTCGTGGACTTGTCATTACCACCAAGTGTCATCAAGATTGCGAGAAAAAATATTTGCTGGTATTTTGTAAACTGATTAATTCTTAGAAGTTTGGCAACCCCTCTCAATGAAAGTGCTTTTCCACTGTCAGTGCCTAGGGCTACTTAAAGAGGAAACAAACCATTGAGACAAAACTGAGAACTCCTTTATTTTGTCAAGTTTCAAAGAGCTACTACAAACCATGTTGGATTTAGAGTTCCAAATTCATCTATCTCTATAGGAGAGAACAGAATAAAACCTAAAAATAAAAACTGCAACTGTAGACGAACGCTTCAACCTAGAGGAACAAAATTTGGTGAACCAAGTGGGATTTGTGAACCGATCATTACCACCAAGTATCATCAAGATTGGGTGAAAAAATATTTGCTGGTATTTCGGAAACTCGTAATTTCTTGGAAGCTTGGCAACCCCTCTCAATGAAAGTGCTTTTCCACAGTCTCTGCTTAAGGCTACGTGATGCGGAAACAAATCATAGAGACAAAACTGAGAACTACTTCATATAGTCAAGTATCAAAGAGCTACTACAAACAATGTTGGATTTAGAGTTCCAAATTCATCTATCTATATAAGATAGAACAGAGTGAAACCTAAAAATAAAAACTGCTACTGTAAACGAACGCTACAACTTAGAAGAAAAAAATTTGGTGAGCCAAGTGGCATTTGTGGACTTGTCATTACCACCACGTATCATCAAGACTGGGTGAAAAAATATTTGCTGGTATTTCGGAAACTGGTAATTTCTTGGAGGCTTGTCAACCCCTCTCAATGAAAGTGCTTTTCCACAGTCTCTTCTTAGGGCTACTTGAGGCGGAAACAAGTCATAGAGAAAAAACTGAGAACTCCTTTATTTTGTCAAGTTTCAAAGAGCTACTACAAACCATATTGGATTTAGAGTTCCAAATTCATCTATCTATATGGGAGAGAACAGAGTAAAACCTAAAAATAAAAACTGCTACTGTAAAGAAACGCTTCAACCTAGAAGAACAAAATTTGGTGAGCCAAGTGGGATTTGTGGACTTGTCATGACCATCACGTATCATCAAGATTGGGTGAAAAAATATTTGCTGGTATTTCGGAAACTCTTAATTTCTTGGAAGCATGGCAACCCCTCTCAATGAAAGTGCTTTTCCACAGTCTCTGCTTAGGGCTACTTGAAGCGGAAACAAATCATAGACACAAAACTGAGAACTCCTTTATTTTGTCAAGTTTCAAAGAGCTACTACAAACCATATTGGATTTAGAGTTCCAAATTCATCTAACTATATAGGAGAGAACAGAGTGAAACCTAAATATAAAAACTGCTACTGTAGACGAACGCTTCACCCTAGAAGAACAAAATTTGGTGAGCCAAGTGGGATTTGTGTACCGATATTCACCACCAAGTATCATCAAGATGGGTGAAAAAATATTTGCTGGTAATTCGGAAACTCGTTATTTCTTAGAAGCTTGGCAACCCCTCTCAATGAAAGTGCTTTTCCACAGTCTCTGCTTAGGGCTATTTGAAGCGGAATCAAATAATAGAGACAAAACTGAGAACTCCTTTATTTTGTCAACTTTCAAAGAGCTACTACAAACCATGTAGGATTTAGAGTTCCAAATTCATCTATCTATTTGGGAGAGAACAGAGTGAAACCTAAAAATAAAAACTGCTACTGTAAACGAATGCTTCAACCTAGAAGAACAAAATTCGGTGAGCCAAGTGGGATTTGTGTACTGGTCCTTACCGCCAAGTATCATCAAGATTGGGTTTAAAAATATTTGCTGGTATTTCGGAAACTCTTTATTTCTTAGAAGCTTGGCAACCCCACTCAATGAAAGTGCTTTTCCACAATCTGTGCCTAGGACTACTTGAAAAGGAAACAAACCATAGAAACAAAACTGAGAACTCCTTTATTTTATCAAGTTATAAAGAGCCACTACAAACCATGTTGCATTTAGAGGTCCAAATTCATCTATCTATATAGGAGAGAACAGAGTGAAACCTAAAAATATAAACTGCTACTGTAAAAGAACGCTTCAACCTAGATGAACAAAATTTGGTGAGCCAAGTGGGATTTGTGGACTTGTCATTACCACCAAGTATCATCAAGATTGGGTGAAAAAATATTTGCTGGTATTTCGGAAACTTGTAATTTCTTGGAATCTTGGCAACCCCTCTCAATGAAAGTGCTTTTCCACAGTCTGTGCCTAGGACTACTTGAAGAGGAAACAAAACATGGAGACAAAACTGAGAACTACTTTATTTTGTCAAGTTTCAAAGAGCTACTGCAAACCATGTTGGATTTAGAGTTCCAAATTCATCTATCTCTATAGGAGAGAACAGAGGGTAACCTAAATATAAAAACTGCTACAGTAGACGAACGCTTCAACCTAGAAGAACATAATTTGGTGAGCCAAGTGTGATTTGTGTACTGATTATTAGGACCAAGTATCATCAACATTGGGTGAAAAAATATTTGCTGGTATTTTGGAAACTCGTTATTTCTTAGAAGGTTGGCAACCCCTCTCAATGAAAGTGCTTTTCCACAATCTCTGCTTAGGGCTGCTTGAAGTGGATACAAATCATAGAGACAAAACTGAGAACTCCTTTTTTTTGTCAAGTTTCAAAAGCTATACAAACCATGTTGGATTTAGAGTTTCAAATGCATCTATCTATATAGGAGAGAACAGAGTGAAACGTAAATATAAAAATTGCTACAGTAGACGAACGCTTCAACCTAGAAGAACAAAATTTGGTGAGCCAAGTGGGATTTGTGTACTGATCATTACCACGAAGTGTCATCAAGATTGCGAGAAAAAATATTTGCTGGTATTTCGGAAACTCGTTATTTCTTAGAAGCTTGGCAACCCCTCTCAATGAAAGTGCTTTTCCACTGTCAGTGCCTAGGGCTACTTGAAAAGGAAACAAACCATAGAGACAAAACTGAGAACTCCTTTATTTTGTCAAGTTTCAAAGAGCTACTACAAACCATGTTGGATTTAGAGTTCCAAATTCATCTATCTCTATAAGAGAGAACTGAATGAAACCTAAATATAAAAACTCCAACTGTAGACAAACGCTTCAACCTAGAGGAACAAAATTTGGTGAGCCAAGTGGGATTTGTGAACCGATCATTACCACCAAGTATCATCAAGATTGGGTAAAAAAATATTTGCTGGTATTTCGGAAACTCGTAATTTCTTGGAAGCTTGGCAACCCCTCTCAATGAAAGTGCTTTTCCACAGTCTGTGCCTAGGACTACTTGAAGAGGAAACAAAACATGGAGACAAAACTGAGAACTCCTTTATTTTGTCAAATTTCAAAGAGCTACTGCAAACCATGTTGGATTTAGAGTTCCAAATTCATCTATCTCTATAGGAGAGAACAGAGGGTAACCTAAATATAAAAACTGCTACAGTAGACGAACGCTTCAACCTAGAAGAACCTAATTTGGTGAGCCAAGTGGGATTTGTGTACTGATTATTAGGACCAAGTATCGTCAACATTGGGTGAAAAAATATTTGCTGGTATTTCGGAAACTCGTTATTTCTTAGAAGGTTGGCAAACCCTCTCAATGAAAGTGCTTTTCCACAGTCTCTGCTTAGGGCTGCTTGAAGCGTATACAAATCATAGAGACAAAACTGAGAACTCCTTTATTTTGTCAAGTTTCAAAGAGCTATACAAACCATGTTGGATTTAGAGTTCCAAATGCATCTATCTATATAGGAGAGAACGGAGTGAAACGTAAATATAAAAATTGCTACAGTAGACGAACGCTTCAACCTAGAAGAACAAAATTTGGTGAGCCAAGTGGGATTTGTGTACTGATCATTACCACGAAGTGTCATCAAGATTGCGAGAAAAAATATTTGCTGGTATTTCGGAAACTCGTTATTTCTTAGAAGCTTGGCAACCCCTCTCAATGAAAGTGCTTTTCCACTGTCAGTGTCTAGGGCTACTTGAAGAGGAAACAAACCATAGAGACAAAACTGAGAACTCCTTTATTTTGTCAAGTTTCAAAGAGCTACTACAAACCATGTTGGATTTAGAGTTCCAAATTCATCTATCTCTATAAGAGAGAACAGAATGAAACCTAAATATAAAAACTGCAACTGTAGACGAACGCTTCAACCTAGAGGAACAAAATTTGGTGAGCCAAGTGGGATTTGTGTAATTGTCATTACCACCAAGTATCATCAAGATTGGGTGAAAAAATATTTGCTGGTATTTCGGAAACTAGTAATTTCTTGGAAGCTTGGCAACCCCTCTCAATGAAAGTGCTTTTCCACAGTCTGTGCCTAGGACTACTTGAAGAGGAAACAAAACATGGAGACAAAACTGAGAACTACTTTATTTTGTCAAGTTTCAAAGAGCTACTGCAAACCATGTTGGATTTAGAGTTCCAAATTCATCTATCTCTATAGGAGAGAACAGAGGGTAACCTAAATATAAAAACTGCTACAGTAGACGAACGCTTCAACCTAGAAGAACATAATTTGGTGAGCCAAGTGTGATTTGTGTACTGATTATTAGGACCAAGTATCATCAACATTGGGTGAAAAAATATTTGCTGGTATTTTGGAAAGTCGTTATTTCTTAGAAGGTTGGCAACCCCTCTCAATGAAAGTGCTTTTCCACAGTCTCTGCTTAAGGCTGCTTGAAGTGGATACAAATCATAGAGACCAAACTGAGAACTCCTTTAATTTGTCAAGTTTCAAAGAGCTATACAAACCATGTTGGATTTAGAGTTCCAAATGCATCTATCTATATAGGAGAGAACAGAGTGAAACGTAAATATAAAAATTGCTACAGTAGACGAACGCTTCAACCTAGAAGAACAAAATTTGGTGAGCCAAGTGGGATTTGTGTACTGATCATTACCACGAAGTGTCATCAAGATTGCGAGAAAAAATATTTGTTGGTATTTCGGAAACTCGTTATTTCTTAGAAGCTTGGCAACCCCTCTCAATGAAAGTGCTTTTCCACTGTCAGTGCCTAGGGCTACTTGAAAAGGAAACAAACCATAGAGACAAAACTGAGAACTCCTTTATTTTGTCAAGTTTCAAAGAGCTACTACAAACCATGTTGGATTTAGAGTTCCAAATTCATCTATCTCTATAAGAGAGAACAGAATGAAACCTAAATATAAAAACTGCAACTGTAGACAAACGCTTCAACCTAGAGGAACAAAATTTGGTGAGCCAAGTGGGATTTGTGAACCGATCATTACCACCAAGTACATCAAGATTGGGTGAAAAAATATTTGCTGGTATTTCGGAAACTCGTAATTTCTTGGAAGCTTGGCAACACCTCTCAATGAAAGTGCTTTTCCACAGTCTGTGCCTAGGACTACTTGAAGAGGAAACAAAACATGGAGACAAAACTGAGAACTCCTTTATTTTGTCAAGTTTCAAAGAGATACTGCAAACCATGTTGGATTTAGAGTTCCAAATTCATCTATCTCTATTGGAGAGAACAGAGGGTAACCTAAATATAAAAACTGCTACAGTAGACGAACGCTTCAACCTAGAAGAACATAATTTGGTGAGCCAAGTGGGATTTGTGTACTGATTATTAGGACCAAGTATCATCAACATTGGGTGAAAAAATATTTGCTGGTATTTCGGAAACTCGTTATTTCTTAGAAGGTTGGCAAACCCTCTCAATGAAAGTGTTTTTCCACAGTCTCTGCTTAGGGCTGCTTGAAGCGTATACAAATCATAGAGACAAAACTGAGAACTCCTTTATTTTGTCAAGTTTCAAAGAGCTATACAAACCATGTTGGATTTAGAGTTCCAAATGCATCTATCTATATAGGAGAGAACGGAGTGAAACGTAAATATAAAAATTGCTACAGTAGACGAACGCTTCAACCTAGAAGAACAAAATTTGGTGAGCCAAGTGGGATTTGTGTACTGATCATTACCACGAAGTGTCATCAAGATTGCGAGAAAAAATATTTGCTGGTATTTCGGAAACTCGTTATTTCTTAGAAGCTTGGCAACCCCTCTCAATGAAAGTGCTTTTCCACTGTCAGTGTCTAGGGCTACTTGAAGAGGAAACAAACCATAGAGACAAAACTGAGAACTCCTTTATTTTGTCAAGTTTCAAAGAGCTACTACAAACCATGTTGGATTTAGAGTTCCAAATTCATCTATCTCTATAAGAGAGAACAGAATGAAACCTAAATATAAAAACTGCAACTGTAGACGAACGCTTCAACC
Source organism: Callospermophilus lateralis (assembly GCF_048772815.1). Taxonomy (NCBI): domain Eukaryota; kingdom Metazoa; phylum Chordata; class Mammalia; order Rodentia; family Sciuridae; genus Callospermophilus; species Callospermophilus lateralis. Next base: position 66,773 of record NW_027512588.1, read on the forward strand.
TAGAGGAACAAAATTTGGTGAGCCAAGTGGGATTTGTGAACCGATCATTACCAACAAGTATCATCAAGATTGGGTGAAAAAATATTTGCTGGTATTTCGGAAACTCGTAATTTCTTGGAAGCTTGGCAACCCCTCTCAATGAAAGTGCTTTTCCACAGTCTGTGCCTAGGACTACTTGAAGAGGAAACAAAACATGGAGAAAAAACTGAGAACTCCTTTATTTTGTCAAGTTTCAAAGAGCTACTGCAAACCATGTTGGATTTAGAGTTCCAAATTCATCTATCTCTATAGGAGAGAACAGAGGGTAACCTAAATATAAAAACAGCTACAGTAGACGAACTCTTCAACCTAGAAGAACATAATTTGGTGAGCCAAGTGGGATTTGTGTACTGATTATTAGGACCAAGTATCATCAACATTGGGTGAAAAAATATTTGCTGGTATTTCGGAAACTCGTTACTTCTTAGAAGGTTGGCAAACCCTCTCAATGAAAGTGTTTTTCCACAGTCTCTGCTTAGGGCTGCTTGAAGCGTATACAAATCATAGAGACAAAACTGAGAACTCCTTTAATTTGTCAAGTTTCAAAGAGCTACTACAAACCATGTTGGATTTAGAGTTCCAAATGCATCTATCTATATAGTAGAGAACAGAGTGAAACCTAAATATAAAAATTGCTACAGTAGACGATCGCTTCAACCTAGAAGAACAAAATTTGGAGAGCCAAGTGGTATTTGTGTACTGATCATTACCACCAAGTGTCATCAAGATTGCGAGAAAAAATATTTGCTGGTATTTCGGAAACTCATTAATTCTTAGAAGTTTGGCAACCCCTCTCAATGAAAGTGCTTTTCCACTGTCAGTGCCTAGGGCTACTTAAAGAGGAAACAAAGCATTGAGACATAACTGAGAACTCCTTTATTTTGTCAAGTTTCAAAGAGCTACTACAAACCATGTTGGATTTAGAGTTCCAAATACATCTATCTCTATAGGAGAGAACAGAATAAAACCTAAAAATGAAAACTGCAACTGTAGACGAACGCTTCAACCTAGAGGAGCAAAATTTGGTGAACCAAGTGGGATTTGTGAACCGATCATTACCACCAAGTATCATCAAGATTGGGTGAAAAAATATTTGCTGGTATTTCGGAAACTCTTTATTTCTTAGAAGCTTGGCAACCCCACTCAATGAAAGTGCTTTTCCACAATCTGTGCCTAGGACTACTTGAAAAGGAAACAAACCATAGAAACAAAACAGAGAACTCCTTTATTTTGTCAAGTTTCAAAGAGCCACTACAAACCATGTTGCATTTAGAGTTCCAAATTCATCTATCTATATAGGAGAGAACAGAGTGAAACCTAAAAATATAAACTGCTACTGTAAAAGAACGCTTCAACCTAGAAAAACAAAATTTGGTGAGCCAAGTGGGATTTGTGGACTTGTCATTACCACCAAGTATCATCAATATTGGGTGAAAAAATATTTGCTGGTATTTCGGAAACTTGTAATTTCTTGGAATCTTGGCAACCCCTCTCAATGAAAGTGCTTTTCCACAGTCTGTGCCTAGGACTACTTGAAGAGGAAACAAAACATGGAGACAAAACTGAGAACTACTTTATTTTGTCAAGTTTCAAAGAGCTTCTGCAAACCATGTTGGATTTAGAGTTCCAAATTCATCTATCTCTATAGGATAGAACAGAGGGTAACCTAAATATAAAAACTGCTACAGTAGACGAACTCTTCAACCTAGAAGAACATAATTTGGTGAGCCAAGTGGGATTTGTGTACTGATTATTAGGACCAAGTATCATCAACATTGGGTGAAAAAATATTTGCTGGTATTTCGGAAACTCGTTATTTCTTAGAAGGTTGGCAACCCCTCTCAATGAAAGTGCTTTTCCACAGTCTCTGCTTAGGGCTGCTTGAAGCGTATACAAATCATAGAGACAAAACTGAGAACTCCTTTAATTTGTCAAGTTTCAAAGCGCTACTACAAACCATGTTGGATTTAGAGTTCCAAATGCATCTATCTATATAGTAGAGAACAGAGTGAAACCTAAATATAAAAATTGCTACAATAGACAAACGCTTCAACCTAGGAGAACAAAATTTGGTGAGCCAAGTGGGATTTGTGTACTTGTCCTTACCACCAAGTGTCATCAAGATTGCGAGAAAAAATATTTGCTGGTATTTCGGAAACTCATTTAAATTAATGAGTTTAAATGAGTTTGGCAACCCCTCTCAATGAAAGTGCTTTTCCACTGTCAGTGCCTAGGGCTACTTAAAGAGGAAACAAACCATTGAGACAAAACTGAGAACTCCTTTATTTTGTCAAGTTTCAAAGAGCTACTACAAACCATGTTGGATTTAGAGTTCCAAATTCATCTATCTCTATAGGAGAGAACAGAATAAAACCTAAAAATAAAAACTGCAACTGTAGACGAACGCTTCAACCTAGAGGAACAAAATTTGGTGAACCAAGTGGGATTCGTGTACTTGTCCTTAACACCAAGTATCATCAAGATTGGGTGAAAAAATATTTGCTGGTATTTCGGAAAATCGTAATTTCTTGGAAGCTTGGCAACCCCTCTCAATGAAAGTTCTTTTCCACAGTCTCTGCTTAGGGCTGCTTGAAGCGGATACAAATCAGAGAGACAAAACTGAGAACTCATTTAATTTGTCAAGTTTCAAAGAGCTACTACAAACCATGTTGGATTTAGAGTTCCAAATGCATCTATCTATATAGTAGAGAAAAGATTGAAACCTAAATATAAAAATTGCTACAGTAGACGAACGCTTCAACTTAGAAGAACAAAATTTGGTGAGCCAAGTGAGATTTGTGGACTTGTCATTACCACCAAGTATCATCAACATTGGGTGAAAAAAAAATATTTGCTGGTATTTCAGAAACTCGTAATTTCTTGGAAGCTTGGCAAACCCTCTCAATGAAAGTGCTTTTCCACAGTCAGTGCCTAGGGTTACTTGAAGAGGAAATAATCGATAGAGAAAAAACAGAGACCTCCTTCATTTTGTCAAGTTTCAAAGAGCTACTACAAACCATGTTGGATTTAGAGTTCCAAATTCATCTATCTATATACGAGAGTACAGAGTGAAACCTAAACAAATAAACTGCTACTGTAGAAGAACGCTTCAAACTAGAAGACAAAATTTGGTGAGACAAGAGGGATTTGTGTACTGATCATTACCACCAAGTATCATCAACATTGGGTGAAAAAATATTTGCTGGTATTTCGGAAACTCGTAATTTCTTGGAAACTTGGCAACCCCTCTCAATGAAAGTGCTTTTCCACAGTCAGTGCCTAAGGATACTTAAAGAGGAAACAATCCATAGAGACAAAACTGAGACCTCCTTTATTATTTCAAGTTTCAAAAAGCTACTAAAAAACATGTAGTATTTAGAGTTCCAAATTCATCTATCTGTATAGGAGAGAACAGAGTGAAACCTAAAAATAAAAACTGCTACTGTAAAACAATGCTTCAAACTAGAAGAACAAAATTTGGTGAGCCAAGTGGGATTTGTGTACTGCTCTTTACCACCAAGTATCATCAAGATTGGGTGAAAAAATATTTCCTGGTATTTCGAAAACTCGTTATTTCTTAGAAGCCTGGCAACCCCACTCAATGAAAGTGCTTTTCCACCGTCTGTGCCTAGGACTACTTGAAGAGGAAACAAACCATAGAAACAAAACTGAGAACTCCTTTATTTTGTCAAGTTTCAAAGAGCTACTACAAACCATGTTGGATTTAGAGTTAAAATTCACCTATCTATATAGGAGAGAAAAGAGTGAAACCTAAATATAAAAACTGCTACTGTAGACAAACGCTTCAATCTAGAAGAAAAAAATTTGGTGAGCCAAGTGGGATTTGTGTACTGATCTTTACCACCAAGTATCATCAAGATTGGGTGAAAAAATATTTGCTGGTATTTCGAAAACTCGTTATTTCTTAGAAGCTTGGCAACCCCACTCAATGAAAGTGCTTTTCCACAGTCTGTGCCTGGGACTACTTGAAGAGGAAACAAACCATAGAAACAAAACTGAGAACTTCTTTATTTTTTCAAGTTTCAAAGAGCTACTACAAACCATGTTGGATTTAGTGTTCCAAATTCATCTATCTATATAGGAGAGAACAGAGTGAAACCTAAATATAAAAACTGCTACTGAAAACGAACGCATCAACCTAGAAGAACAAAATTTGGTGAGTCAAGTGGGATTTGTGTACCGATCATTACCTCCAAGTATCATCAAGATTGGGTGAAAAATATTTGCTGGTATATCTGAAACTGGTAATTTCTTGGAAACTTGGCAACCCCTCTCAATGAAAGTGCTTTTCCACCATCTGTGCCTAGGGCTACTTGAAGAGCAAACAAACCATAGAGACAAAACTGAGAACTCCTTTATTTTGTCAAGTTTCAAAGAGCTACTACAAACCATGTTGGATTTAGAGTTCCAAATTCATCTATCTATATAACAGAGAACAGAGTGAAACCTAAATATTAAAACTGCTACTGTAGACAAACGCTTCAATCTAGAAGAACAAAATTTGGTGAGCCAAGTGGGATTAGTGTACTGATCATTAACACCAAGTATCATCAACATTGGGTGAAAAAAATATTTGCTGCTATTTCGGAAACTCGTAATTTCTTGGAAGCTTGGCAACCCCTCTCAATGAAAGTGCTTTTCCACAGACAGTGCCTAGGGATACTTAAAGAGGAAACAATCCATAGAGACAAAACTGAGACCTCCTTTATTTTTTCAAGTTTCAAAGAGCTACTACAAACCATGTTGGATTTAGAGTTCCAAATTCATCTATCTATATAGAAGAGAACAGAGTGAAACCTAAAAATAAAAACTTCTATTGTAAAAGAATGCTTCAAACTAGAAGAACAAAATTTGGTGAGCCAAGTGGGATTTGTAAACTGCTCTTTACCACCAAGTATCATCAAGATTGGGTGAAAAAATATTTGCTGGTATTTCGAAAACTCGTTATTTCTTAGAAGCTTGGCAACCCCACTAAATGAAAGTGCTTTTCCACAGTCTGTGCCTAGGACTACTTGAAGAGGAAACAAACCATAGAAACAAAACTGAGAACTCCTTTATTTTGTCAAGTTTCAAAGAGCTACTACAAACCATGTTGGATTTAGAGTTAAAATTCATCTATCTATATAGGAGAGAACAGAGTGAAACCTAAATATAAAAACTGCTACTGTAGACAAACGCTTCAATCTAGAAGAACAATATTTGGTGAGCGAAGTGGGTTTTGTGTACTGATCATTCCCACCAAGTATCATCAACATTGGGTGAAAAAAATATTTGCTGCTATTTCGGAAACTCGTAATTTCTTGGAAGCTTGGAAACCCCTCTCAATGAAAGTGCCTTTCCACAGTCAGTGCCTAGGGTTACTTGAAGAGGAAACAATCGATAGAGACAAAACTGAGAACTCCTTCATTTTGTCAAGTTTCAAAGAGCTACTACAAACCATGTTGGATTTAGAGTTCCAAATTCAACTAACTATATAAGAGAGAACAGAGTGAAACCTAAAAATAAAAACTGCTACTGAAAACGAATGCATCAACCTAGAAGAACAAAATTTGGTGAGTCAAGTGGGATTTGTGTACCGATATTACCACCAAGTATCATCAAGATTGGGAGAAAAAATATTTGCTGGTATATCTGAAACTGGTAATTTCTTGGAAACTTGGCAACCCCTCCGAATGAAAGTGATTTTCCACCATCTGTGCCTAAGGCTACTTGAAGAGGAAACAAACCATAGAGACAAAACTGAGAACTCCTTTATTTTGTCAAGTTTCAAAGAGCTACTACAAACCATGCTGGATTTAGAGTTCCAAATACATCTATCTATATAGGAGAGAACAGAGTGAAACCTAAAAATAAAAACTGATACTGTAAACGAACGCTTCATCCTAGAAGAACAAAATTTGTTGAGCCAAGTGGGATTTGTGCACTTGTCATTACCACCACGCATCATCAAGATTGGGTGAAAAAATATTTGCTGGTATTTCGGAAACTCGTAATTTCTTGGAAACTTGGCAATCCCTCTCAATGAAAGTGCTTTTCCACAGTCTGTGCCAGGGCTATTTGAAGAGGAAACAAACCATAGAGAAAAAATGATAATTCCTTTATTTTGTCAAGTTTCAATGAGCCACTACAAACCATGTTGGATTTAGAGTTCCAAATTCATCTATCTATATACGAGAGAACAGAGTGAAACCTAAACATATAAACTGCTACTGTAGAAGAACGCTTCAAAATTGAAGAACAAAATTTGGTGAGACAAGAGGGAATTGTGTACTGATCATTACCACCAAGTATCATCAACATTGGGTGAAAAAATATTTGCTGGTATTTCGGAAACTCGTAATTTCTTGGAAACTTGGCAACCCCTCTCCATGAAAGTGCTTTTCCACAGTCAGTGCCTAAGGATACTTAAAGAGTAAACAATCCATAGAGACAAAACTGAGACCTCCTTTATTATTTCAAGTTTCAAAAAGCTACTAAAAAACATGTAGTATTTAGAGTTCCAAATTCATCTATCTGTATAGGAGAGAACAGAGTGAAACCTACAAATAAAAACTGCTACTGTAAAAGAATGCTTCAAACTAGAAGAACAAAATTTGGTGAGCCAAGTGGGATTTGTGTACTGCTCTTTACCACCAAGTATCATCAATATTGGGTGAAAAAATATTTCCTGGTATATCGGAAACTGATAATTTCTTGGAAACTTGGCAACCCCTCTCAATGAAAGTGCTTTTCCACCATCAGTTCCTAGGGCTACTTGAAGAGGAAACAAACCATAGAGACAAAACTGAGAACTCCTTTATTTTGTCAAGTTTCAAAGAGCTACTACAAACCATGTAGGATTTAGAGTTCCAAATTCATCTATCCATATAGGAGAGAACAGAGTGAAACCTAAACATAAAAACTGCTACTGTAGACGAACGCTCCAATCTAGAAGAACAAAATTTGGTGAGCCAAGTGGGTTTTGTGTACTGATCATTACCACCAAGTATCATCAACATTGGGTGAAAAAATATTTGCTGGTATTTCGGAAACTCGTTATTTCTTATTGCTTGTCAACCCCTCTCAATGAAAGTGCTTTTCCACAGTCTGTGCCAGGGCTATTTGAAGAGGAAACGAACCATAGAGACAAAACTGATAACTCCTTTATTTTGTCAAGTTTCAAAGAGCCACTACAAACCATGTTGGATTTAGAGTTCCAAATTCATCTATCTATATACGAGAGAACAGAGTGAAACCTAAACATAAAAACTGCTACTGTAAATGAACGCTTGAACCTAGAAGAACAAAATTTGGTGAGCCAAGTGGGATTTGTGGACTTGTCATTACCACCAAGTATCATCAACATTGGGTGAAAAAATATTTCCTGGTATTTCGAAAACTCGTTATTTCTTAGAAGCTTGGCAACCCCTCTCAAGGAAAGTGCTTTTCCACAGTCTGTGCCTAGGACTACTTGAAGAGGAAACAAACCATAGAGACAAAACTGAGAACTCCTTTATTTTGTGAAGTTTCAAAGAGCTACTACACACCATGTTGGATTTAGAGTTCCAAATTCATCTATCTATATAGGGAAGAACAGAGTGAAACCTAAATATAAAAACTGCTACTGTAGACGAACGCTTCAACCTGGAAGAACACAATTTGGTGAGCCAAGTGGGATTTGTGTACTGATGATTAAAACCAAGTATCATCAACATTGGGTGAAAAAAATATTTGCTGCTATTTCGGAAACTCGTAATTTCTTGGAAGCTTGGCAACCCCTCTCAATGAAAGTGCTTTTCCACAGTCAGTGCCTAGGGTTACTTGAAGAGGAAACAATCGATAGAGACAAAGCAGAGACCTCCTTCATTTTGTCAAGTTTCAAAGAGCTTCTACAAACCATGTTGGATTTAGAGTTCCAAATTCATCTATCTATATAGGAGAGAACAGTGTGAAACCTAAAAATAAAAACTGCTACTGTAAACGAATGCTTCAACCTAGAAGAACAAAATTTGGTGAGCCAAGTGGGATTTGTGGACTTGTCATTACCACCACGTATCATCAAGATTGGGTGAAAATATATTTGCTGGTATTTCGGAAACTCGTAATTTCTTGGAAGCTTGGCAACCGCTATCAATGAAAGTGCTTTTCCACCGTCTGTGACTAGGGCTACTTGAAGAGGAAACAAACCATAGAGACAAAACTCAGAACTCCTTTATTTTGTCAAGTTTCAAAGAGCCACTACAAACCATGTTGGATTTAGAGTTCCAAATTCATCTATCTATATACGAGAGAACAGAGTGAAACCTAAACATATAAACTGCTACTGTAGAAGAACGCTTCAACCTAGAAAAACAAAATTTGGTGAGACAAGAGGGATTTGTGTACTGATCATTACCACCAAGTATCATCAAGATTGGTTGAAAAAATATTTGCTGGTATTTCAGAAACTCGTAATTTCTTGGAAGCTTGGCAACCCCTCTCAATGCAAGTGCTTTTCCACAGTCAATGCCTAGGGATACTTAAAGAGGAAACAATCCATAGAGACAAAACTGAGACCTCCTTTATTTTTTCAAGTTTCAAAGAGCTACTACAAACCATGTAGTATTTAGAGTTCCAAATTCATCTATCAATATAGCAGACAACAGAGTGAAACCTAAACATAAAAACTGGTACTGTAGACGAACGTTTCAACCTAGAAGAATAAAATTTGGTGAGCCAAGTGGGATTCGTGTACTTGTCCTTAACACCAAGTATCATCAAGATTGGGTGAAAAAATATTTGCTGGTATTTCGGAAACTCGTTATTTCTTAGAAGCTTGGCAACCCCTCTCAATGAAAGTGCTCTTCCACAGTCTGTGCCATGGCTACTTGAAGAGGAAACAAACCATAGAGACAAAAATGAGAACTCCTTTATTTTGTCAAGTTTCAAAGAGCTACTACACACCATGTTGGATTTAGAGTTCCAAATTCATCTATCTATATAGGAGAGAACAGAGTGAAACCTAAATATAAAAACTGCTACTGTAGACGAACGCTCCAATCTAGAAGAACAAAATTTGGTGAGCCAAGTGGGTTTTGTGTACTGATCATTACCACCAAGTATCATCAACATTGGGAGAAAAAATATTTGCTGGTATTTCGGAAACTCGTTATTTCTTATTGCTTGTCAACCCTCTAAATGAAAGTGCTTTTCCACAGTCTGTGCCAGGGCTATTTGAAAAGGAAACAAACCATAGAGACAAAACTCAGAACTCCTTTATTTTGTCAAGTTTCAAAGAGCCACTACAAACCATGTTGGATTTAGAGTTCCAAATTCATCTTTCTATATACGAGAGAACGGAGTGAAACCTAAACATATAAACTGCTACTGTAGACGAACGCTTCAACCTGGAAGAAAAAAATTTGGTGAGCCAAGTGGGATTTGTGTACTGATCATTAACACCAAGTATCATCAACATTGGGTGAAAAAAATATTTGCTGCTATTTCGGAAACTCGTAATTTCCTGGAAGCTTGGCAAACCCTCTCAATGAAAGTGCTTTTCCACAGTCAGTGCCTAGGGCTACTTGAAGAGGAAACAATCGATAGAGACAAAACTGAGACCTCCTTTATTTTGACAAGTTTCAAAGAGCTACTACAAACCATTTTGGATTTAGAGTTCCAAAGTCATCTATCTATATAGGAGAGAACAGAGTGAAACCTAAAAATAAAAACTGCTACTGTCAACGAACGCTTGAACCTAGAAGAACAAAATTTGGTGAGCCCAGTGGGATTTGTGGACTTGTCATTACCACCACGTATCATCAAGATTGGGTGAAAAAATATTTGCCGGTATTTCGGAAACTCGTAATTTCTTGGAAGCTTGGCAACCCCTCTCAATGAAAGTGCTTTTCCACCGTCTGTGACTAGGGCTACTTGAAGAGGAAACAAACCATAGAGACAAAACTGAGAACTCCTTTATTTTGTCAAGTTTCAAAGAGCCACTACAAACCATGTTGGATTTAGCAATCCAAATTCATCTATCTATATACGAGAGAACAGAGTGAAACCTAAACCTATAAACTGCTAGTGTAGAAGAACGCTTCAACCTAGAAGAACAAAATTTGGTGAGACAAGAGGGATTTGTGTACCGATCATTACCACCAAGTATCATCAAGATTGGGAGAAAAAACATTTGCTGGTATTTCGGAAAATGGTAATTTCTTGGAAGCTTAGCAGCCCCTCTCAATGAAAGTGCTTTTCCACAGTCTGTGCAAGGGCTACTTGAAGAGGAAACAAACCATAGAGACAAAACTGAGAACTCCTTTATTTTTCAAGTATCAAAGAGCTACTACAAACCATGTTGGATTTAGAGTCCCAAATTCAACTATCTATACAGGAGAGAACAGAGTGAATCCTAAAAATAAAAAGTGCTACTGAAAACGAACGCATCAATCTTGAAGAACAAAATTTGGTGAGTCAAGTGGGATTTGTGGACTTGTCATTACCACCAAGTATCATCAAGATTGGGTGAAAAAATATTTCCTGGTATATCGGAAACTGGTAATTTCTTGGAAACTTGGCAACCCCTCTCAATGAAAGTGCTTTTCCACCATCAGTTCCTAGGGCTACTTGAAGAGGAAACAAACCATAGAGACAAAACTGAGAACTCCTTTATTTTGTCAAGTTTCAAAGAGCTACTACAAACCATGTTGGATTTAGAGTTCCAAATTCATCTATATATATAGGAGAGAACAGAGTGAAACCTAAAAATAAAAACTGCTACTGTTAACGAACGCTTCAACTTAGAAGAACAATATTTGGTGAGCCAAGTGAGATTTGTGGACTTGTCATTACCACCAAGTATCATCAACATTGGGTGAAAAAAAAATATTTGCTGGTATTTCGGAAACTCGTAATTTCATGGAAGCTTGGCAACCACTCTCAATGAAAGTGCTTTTCCACAGTCAGTGCCTAGGGCTACTTAAAGAGGATACAATCCATAGAGACAAAACTGAGACCTCCTTTATTTTGTCAAGTTTCAAAGAGCTAATACAAAACATGTAGGATTAAGAGTTCCAAATTCATCTATCTATATAGCAGAGAACAGAGTGAAACCTAAACATAAAAACTGCTACTGTAGACGAACGCTTCAACCTAGAAGAATAAAATTTGGTGAGCCAAGTGGGATTCGTGTACTTGTCCTTAACACCAAGTATCATCAAGATTGGGTGAAAAAATATTTGCTGGTATTTCGGAAACTCGTTATTTCTTAGAAGCTTGGCAACCCCTCTCAATGAAAGTGCTCTTCCACAGTCTGTGCCATGGCTACGTGAAGAGGAAACAAACCATAGAGAGAAAACTGAGAACTCCTTTATTTTATCAAGTTTCAAAGATCTACTACAAACCATGTTGGATTTAGAGTTCCAAATTCTTCTATCTACATAGGGGAGAACAGAGTGAAACCTAAAAGTAAAAACTGCTACTGAAAACGAACACATCAACCTAGAAGGTTAAAATTTGGTGAGTCAAGTGGGATTTGTGTACCGATCATTACCACCAAGTATCATCAAGATTGGGAGAAAAAAACATTTGCTGGTATTTCGGAAAATGGTAATTTCTTGGAAGCTTAGCAGCCCCTCTCAATGAAAGTGCTTTTCCACAGTCTGTGCCAGGGCTACTTGAAGAGGAAACAAACCATAGAGACAAAACTGAGAACTCCTTTATTTTGTCAAGTATCAAAAAGCTACTACAAACCATGTTGGATTCAGAGTCCCAAATTCATCTATCTATACAGGAGAGAACAGAGTGAAACCTAAAAATAAAAACTGCTACTGTAAACGAACGCTTCAACTTAGAAGAACAAAATTTGGTGAGCCAAGTGAGATTTGTGGACTTGTCATTACCACCAAGTATCATCAACATTGGTGAAAAAAAATATTTGCTGGTATTTCGGAAACTCGTAATTTCTTGGAATCTTGGCAACCACTCTCAATGAAAGTGCTTTTCCACAGTCAGTGCCTAGGGCTACTTAAAGAGGAAACAATCCATAGAGACAAAACTGAGACCTCCTTTATTTTGTCAAGTTTCAAAGAGCCACTACAAACCATGTTGGATTTAGAGTTCCAAATTCATCTATCTATATAGCAGAGAACAGAGTGAAACCTAAACATAAAAACTGCTACTGTAAACGAACGCTTCAACCTGGAAGAACAAAATTTGGTGAGCCAAGTGGGATTTGTGGACTTGTCATTACCACCACGTATCATCAAGATTGGGTGAAAAAATATTTGCCGGTATTTTGCAAACTCGTAATTTCTTGGAAGCTTGGCAACCCCTCTCAATGAAAGTGCTTTTCCACCGTCTGTGACTAGGGCTACTTGAAGAGGAAACAAACCATAGAGACAAAACTGAGAACTCCTTTATTTTGTCATGTTTCAAAGAGCCACTACAAACAATGTTGGATTTAGAGTTCCAAATTCATCTAACTATATACGAGACAACAGAGTGAAACCTAAACATATAAACTGCTACTGTAGAAGAACGCTTCAACCTAGAAGAACAAATTTGGTGAGACAAGAGGGATTTGTGTACTGATCATTACCACCAAGTATCATCAAGATTGGGTGAAAAAATATTTGCTGGTATTTTGGAAACTCATAATTTCTTGGAAGATTGGCAACCCCTCTCAATGAAAGTGCTTTTCCACAGTCAGTGCCTAGGGATACTTAAAGAGGACACAATCCATAGAGACAAAACTGAGACCTCCTTTATTTTTGAAGTTTCAAAGAGCTAGTACAAACCATGTAGTATTTAGAGTTCCAAATTCATCTATCTATATAGCAGAGAACAGAGTGAAACTAAACATAAAAACTGCTACTGTAGACGAACGCTTCAACCTAGAAGAATAAAATTTGGTGAGCCAAGTGGGATTCGTGTACTTGTCCTTAACACCAAGTTTCATCAAGATTGGGTGAAAAAATATTTGCTGGTATTTCGGAAACTCGTTATTTCTTAGAAGCTTGGCAACCCCTCTCAATTAAAGTGGTCTTCCACAGTCTGTGCCATGGCTACTTGAAGAGGAAACAAACCATAGAGACAAAACTGAGAACTCCTTTATTTTGTCAAGTTTCAAAGAGCTACTACAAACCATGTTGGATTTAGAGTTCCAAATTCATCTATCTATATAGGAGAGAACAGAGTAAAACCTAAAATTAAAAACTGCTACTGAAAACGAACACATCAACCTAGAAGAACAAAATTTGGTGAGTCAAGTGGGATTAGTGTACCGATCATTACCACCAAGTATCATCAAGATTGGGTGAAAAAATATTTGCAGGTATTTCGGAAACTGGTAATATCTTGGAAGCTTAGCAGCCCCTCTCACTGAAAGTGCTTTTAAACAGTCTGTGCTAGGGCTACTTGAAGAGGAAACAAACCTTAGAGACAAAACGGAGAACTCCTTTATTTTGTCAAGTATCAAAGAGCCACTACAAACCATGTTGGATTTAGAGTTCCAAATTCATCTATCTATACAGGAGAGAACAGAGTGAAACCTAAAAATAAAAACTGCTACTGAAAACGAACGCATCAACCTAGAAGAACAAAATTTGGTGAGTCAAGTGGAATTTGTGTACTTGTCATTACCACGAAGTATCATCAAGATTGGGTGAAAAAATATTTCCTGGTATATCGGAAATTGGTAATTTCTTGGAAACTTGGCCACCCCTCTCAATGAAAGTGCTTTTCCACCGTCTGGGCCTAGGGCTACTTGAAGAGGAAACAAACCATAGAAACAAAACTGAGAACTCCTTTATTTTGTCGAGTTTCAAAGAGCCACTACAAACCATGTTGGATTTAGAGTTCCAAATTCATCTATCTATATACGAGAGAACAGAGTGAAACCTAAACATATAAACTGCTACTGTAGAAGAACGCTTCAACCTAGAAGAACAAAATTTGGTGAGACAAGAGGGATTTGTGTACTGATCATTACCACCAAGTATCATCCAGATTGGGAGAAAAAATATTTGCTGGTATTTCGGAAACTCGTAATTTCTTGGAAGCTTGGCAACCCCTATCAATGAAAGTGCTTTTCCACCGTCTGTGACTAGGGCTACTTGAAGAGGAAACAAACCATAGAGACAAAACTCAGAACTCCTTTATTTTGTCAAGTTTCAAAGAGCCACTACAAACCATGTTGGATTTAGAGTTCCAAATTCATCTATCTATATACGAGAGAACAGAGTGAAACCTAAACATATAAACTGCTACTGTAGAAGAACGCTTCAACCTAGAAAAACAAAATTTGGTGAGACAAGAGGGATTTGTGTTCTGATCATTACCACCAAGTATCATCAAGATTGGTTGAAAAAATATTTGCTGGTATTTCAAAAACTCGTAATTTCTTGGAAGCTTGGCAACCCCTCTCAATGCAAGTGCTTTTCCACAGTCAATGCCTAGGGATACTTAAAGAGGAAACAATCCATAGAGACAAAACTGAGACTTCCTTTATTTTTTCAAGTTTCAAAGAGCTACTACAAACCATGTAGTATTTAGAGTTCCAAATTCATCTATCAATATAGCAGAGAACAGAGTGAAACCTAAACATAAAAACTGCTACTGTAGACGAACGCTTCAACCTAGAAGAATAAAATTTGCTGAGCCAAGTGGGATTCGTGTACTTGTCCTTAACACCAAGTATCATCAAGATTGGGTGAAAAAAATATTTGCTGGTATTTCGGAAACTCGTTATTTCTTAGAAGCTTGGCAACCCCTCTCAATGAAAGTGCTCTTCCACAGTCTGTGCCATGGCTACTTTAAGAGGAAACAAACCATAGAGACAAAAATGAGAACTCCTTTATTTTGTCAAGTTTCAAAGAGCTACTACACACCATGTTGGATTTAGAGTTCCAAATTCATCTATCTATATAGGAGAGAACAGAGTGAAACCTAAATTTAAAAACTGCTACTGTAGACGAACGCTCCAATCTAGAAGAACAAAATTTGGTGAGCCAAGTGGGTTTTGTGTACTGATCATTACCACCAAGTATCATCAACATTGGGAGAAAAAATATTTGCTGGTATTTCGGAAACTCGTTATTTCTTATTGCTTGTCAACCCCTCTAAATGAAAGTGCTTTTCCACAGTCTGTGCCAGGGCTATTTGAAAAGGAAACAAACCATAGAGACAAAACTGATAACTCCTTTATTTTGTCAAGTTTCAAAGAGCCACTACAAACCATGTTGGATTTAGAGTTCCAAATTCATCTATCTATATATGAGAGAACAGAGTGAAACCTAAACATATAAACTGTTACTGTAGACGAACGCTTCAACCTGGAAGAAAAAAATTTGGTGAGCCAAGTGGGATTTGTGTACTGATCATTAACACCAAGTATCATCAACATTGGGTGAAAAAAATATTTGCTGCTATTTCGGAAACTCGTAATTTCCTGGAAGCTTGGCAAACCCTCTCAATGAAAGTGCTTTTCCACAGTCAGTGCCTAGGGCTACTTGAAGAGGAAACAATCGATAGAGACAAAACTGAGACCTCCTTTATTTTGACAAGTTTCAAAGAGCTACTACAAACCATTTTGGATTTAGAGTTCCAAAGTCATCTATCTATATAGGAGAGAACAGAGTGAAACCTAAAAATAAAAACTGCTACTGTCAACGAACGCTTGAACCTAGAAGAACAAAATTTGGTGAGCCCAGTGGGATTTGTGGACTTGTCATTACCACCACGTATCATCAAGATTGGGTGAAAAAATATTTGCCGTTATTTCGGAAACTCGTAATTTCTTGGAAGCTTGGCAACCCCTCTCAATGAAAGTGCTTTTCCACCGTCTGTGACTAGGGCTACTTGAAGAGGAAACAAACCATAGAGACAAAACTGAGAACTCCTTTATTTTGTCAGGTTTCAAAGAGCTACTACAAACCATGTTGGATTTAGAGTTCCAAATTCATCTATCTATATAGCAGAGAACAGAGTGAAACCTAAACATAAAAACTGCTACTGTAAACGAACGCATCAATCTAGAAGAACAAAATTTGGTGAGCCGAGTGGGGTTTGTGGACTTGTCATTACCACCACGTATCATCAAGATTGGGTGAAAAAATATTTGCCGGTATTTCAGAAACTGGTAATTTCTTGGAAGCTTGGCAACCCCTCTCAATGAAAGTGCTTTTCCACCGTCTGTGCCTAGGGCTACTTGAAGAGGAAACAAACCATAGAGACAAAACTGAGAACTCCTTTATTTTGTCAAGTTTCAAAGAGCCACTACAAACCATGTTGGATTTAGAGTTCCAAATTCATCTATCTATATACGAGAGAACAGAGTGAAACCTAAACATATAAACTGCTACTGTAGAAGAACGCTTCAACCTAGAAGAACAAAATTTGGTGAGACAAGAGGGATTTGTGTACTGATCATTACCACCAAGTATCATCAAGATTGGGTGAAAAAATATTTGCTGGTATTTCGGAATCTCATAATTTCTTGGAAGCTTGGCAACAACTCTCAATGCAAGTGCTTTTCCACAGTCAGTGCCTAGGGATACTTAAAGAGGAAACAATCCAGAGAGACAAAACTGAGACCTCCTTTATTTTGTCAAGTTTCAAAGAGCTACTACGAACCATGTAGTATTTAGAGTTCCAAATTCATCGATCTATATAGCAGAGAACAGAGTGAAACCTAAACATAAAAACTGCTACTGTAGACTAACGCTTAAACCTAGAAGAATAAAATTTGGTGAGCCAAGTGGGATTCGTGTACTTGTCCTTAACACCAAGTATCATCAAGATTGGGTGAAAAAATATTTGCTGGTATTTCGGAAACTCGTTATTTCTTAGAAGCTTGGCAACCCCTCTCAATGAAAGTGCTCTTCCACAGTCTGTGCCATGGCTACTTGAAGAGGAAACAAACCATAGAGAGAAAACTGAGAACTCCTTTATGTTGTCAAGTTTCAAAGAGCTACTACAAACCATGTTGGATTTAGAGTTCCAAATTCATCTATCTATATACGAGAGAACAGAGTGAAACCTAAACATATAAACTGCTACTGTAGAAGAACGCTTCAAACTAGAAGAACAAAATTTGGTGAGCCAAGTGAGATTTGTGTACTGATCATTACCAAAAAGTATCATCAAAATTGGGTGAAAAAATATTTGCTGGTATTTTGGAAACTCGTAATTTCTTGGAAGCTTGGCAACCCCTCTCAATGAAAGTGCTTTTACACAGTCTCTGCTTAGGGCTACTTGAAGCGGAAACAAATGATAGAGACAAAACAGAGACCTCCTTTATTTTGTCAGGTTTCAAAGAGCTACTACAAACCATGTTGGATTTAGAGTTCCAAATTCATCTATCTATATACGAGAGAACAGAGTGAAACCTAAACATATAAACTGCTACTGTAGAAGAACGCTTCAACCTAGAAGAACAAAATTTGGTGAGACAAGAGGGATTTGTGTACTGATCAGTACCACCAAGTATCATCAAGATTGGGTGAAAAAATATTCGCTGGTATTTCGGAAACTCATAATTTCTTGGAAGCTGGCAACAACTCTCAATGCAAGTGCTTTTCCACAGTCAGTGCCTAGGGATACTTAAAGAGGAAACAATCCATAGAGACAAAACTGAGACCTCCTTTATTTTGTCAAGTTTCAAAGAGCTACTACGAACCATGTAGTATTTAGAGTTCCAAATTCATCGATCTATATAGCAGAGAACAGAGTGAAACCTAAACATAAAAACTGCTACTGTAGACGAACGATTCAACCTAGAAGAATAAAATTTGGTGAGCCAAGTGGGATTCGTGTACTTGTCCTTAACACCAAGTATCATCAAGTATGGGTGAAAAAATATTTGCTGGTATTTCGGAATCTCATAATTTCTTGGAAGCTTGGCAACAACTCTCAATGCAAGTGCTTTTCCACAGTCAGTGCCTAGGGATACTTAAAGAGGAAACAATCCATAGAGACAAAACTGAGACCTCCTTTATTTTGTCAAGTTTCAAAGAGCTACTACGAACCATGTAGTATTTAGAGTTCCAAATTCATCGATCTATATAGCAGAGAACAGAGTGAAACCTAAACATAAAAACTGCTACTGTAGACTAACGCTTAAACCTAGAAGAATAAAATTTGGTGAGCCAAGTGGGATTCGTGTACTTGTCCTTAACACCAAGTATCATCAAGATTGGGTGAAAAAATATTTGCTGGTATTTCGGAAACTCGTTATTTGTTAGAAGCTTGGCAACCCCTCTCAATGAAAGTGCTCTTCCACAGTCTGTGCCATGGCTACTTGAAGAGGAAACAAACCATAGAGAGAAAACTGAGAACTCCTTTATGTTGTCAAGTTTCAAAGAGCTACTACAAACCATGTTGGATTTAGAGTTCCAAATTCATCTATCTATATACGAGAGAACAGAGTGAAACCTAAACATATAAACTGCTACTGTAGAAGAACGCTTCAAACTAGAAGAACAAAATTGGGTGAGCCAAGTGAGATTTGTGTACTGATCATTACCAAAAAGTATCATCAAAATTGGGTGAAAAAATATTTGCTGGTATTTTGGAAACTCGTAATTTCTTGGAAGCTTGGCAACCCCTCTCAATGAAAGTGCTTTTACACAGTCTCTGCTTAGGGCTACTTGAAGCGGAAACAAATGATAGAGACAAAACAGAGACCTCCTTTATTTTGTCAGGTTTCAAAGAGCTACTACAAACCATGTTGGATTTAGAGTTCCAAATTCATCTATCTATATAGCAGAGAACAGAGTGAAACCTAAACATAAAAACTGCTACTGTAAACGAACGCTTCAACCTAGAAGAACAAAATTTGGTGAGCCGAGTGGGATTTGTGGACTTGTCATTACCACCACGCATCATCAAGATTGGGTGAAAAAATATTTGCTGGTTGTTCGGAAACTGGTAATTTCTTGGAAGCTTGGCAACCCCTCTCAATGAAAGTTCTTTTCAACCGTCTGTGCCTAGGGCAACTTGAAGAGGAAACAAACCATAGAGACAAAACTGAGAACTCCTTTATTTTGTCAAGTTTCAAAGAGCCACTACAAACCATGTTTTATTTAGACTTCCAAATTCATCTATCTATATAGGAGAGAACAGAGTGAAACCTAAACATATAAACTGCTACTGTAGAAGAAAGCTTCAAACTAGAAGAACAAAATTTGGTGAGCCAAGAGGGATTTGTGTACTGATCATTACCACCAAGTATCATCAACATTGGGTGAAAAAATATTTGCTGGTAATTCGGAAACTCGTAATTTCTTGGAAGCTTGGCAACCCCTCTCAATGAAAGAGCTTTTCCACAGTCTCTTCTTAGGGCTACTTGAAGCGGAAACAAATCATAGAGACAAAACTGAGAACTCCTTTATTTTGTCAGGTTTCAAAGAGCTACTACAAACCATGTTGGATTTAGAGTTCCAAATTCATCTATCTATATAGGAGAGAACAGTGTGAAACCTAAAAATAAAAACTGCTACTGTAAACGAACGCTTCAACCTAGAAGAACAAAATTTGGTGAGCCGAGTGCGATTTGTGGAATTGTCATTACCACCACGTATCATCAAGATTGGGTGAAAAAATATTTGCTGGTATTTCGGAAACTCGTTATTTCTTAGAAGCTTGGCAACCCCACTCAATGAAATTGCTTTTCCACAGTCTGTGCCTAGGACTACTTGTAAGCGGAAACAAGTCATTACGACAAAACTGAGAACTTCTTTATTATGTCAAGTTTCAAAGAGCTACTACAAACCATATTGGATTTAGAGTTCCAAATTCATCTATCTGTATAGGAGAGAACAGAGTGAAACCTAAATATAAAAACTGCTACTGTAGACGAACGCTTCAACCTGGAAGAACAAAATTTGGTGAGCCAAGTGGGATTTGTGTACTGATCATTAACACCAAGTATCATCAACATTGGGTGAAAAAAATATTTGCTCGTATTTCGGAAACTCGTTATTTCATATTGCTTGGCAACCCCTCTCAATGAAAGTGGTTTTCCACCATCGTGCCTTGGGCTAATTGATGAGGAAGCAAACCATAGAGACAAAACTGAGAACTCCTTTCTTTTGTCAAGTTTCAAGCAGCTACTACAAACCATGTTGGATTTACAGTTCCAAATTCATCTATCTATATAGGAGAGAACAGAGTCAAACCTAAAAATAAAAACTGCTACTGTAAACGAAGCTTCAACCTAGAAGAACAAAATTTGGTGAGCCAAGTGGGATTTGTGGACTTGTCATTACCACCACGAATCATCAAGATTGGGTGAAAAAATATTTGCTGGTATTTCGGAAACTGGTAATTTCTTGGAAGCTTGGCAACCCCTCTCAATGAAAGTGCTTTTCCACAGTCAGTGCCTAGGGTACTTGAAGAGGAAAAAATCGATAGAGAAAAAACAGAGACCTCCTTCATTTTGTCAAGTTTCAAAGAGCTACTACAAACCATGTTGGATTTAGAGTTCCAAATTCATCTATCTATATAGGAGAGAACAGAGTGAAACCTAAAAATAAAAACTGCTACTGTAAACGAACGCTTCAACCTAGAAGAACAAAATTTGGTGAGCCTACTGGGATTTGTGCACTTGTCATTACCACCACGCATCATCAAGATTGGGTGAAAAAATATTTGCTGGTATTTCGGAAACTGGTAATTTCTTGGAAGCTTGGCAACCCCTCTCAATGAAAGTGCTTTTCAACCGTCTGTGCCTAGGGCTACTTGAAGAGGAAACAAACCATAGAGACAAAACTGAGAACTCCTTTATTTTGTCATGTTTCAAAGAGCCACAACAAACCATGTTGGATTTAGAGTTCTAAATTCATCTATCTATATACGAGAGAACAGAGTGAAACCTAAGCATATAAACTGCTACTCTAGAAGAACGCTTCAAACTAGAAGAACAAAATTTGGTGAGACAAGAGGGATTTGTGTACTGATTATTACCACCAAGTATCATCAACATTGGGTGAAAAAATATTTGTTGGTATTTCGGAAACTCGTAATTTCTTGGAAGCTTGGCAACCCCTCTCAATGAAAGTGCTTTTCCACAGTCAGTGCCTAGGGATACTTAAAGAGGAAACAATCCATAGAGACAAACCTGAGACCTCATTTATTATTTCAAGTTTCAAAAAGCTACTAAAAAACATGTAGTATTTAGAGTTCCAAATTCATCTATCTGTATAGGAGAGAACAGAGTGAAACCTAAAAATAAAAACTGCTACTGTAAACGAATGCTTCAAACTAGAAGAACAAAATTTGGTGAGCCACGTGGGATTTGTGTACTGATCTTTACCACCAAGTATCATCAAGATTGGGTGAAAAAATATTTGCTGGTATTTCGAAAACTCGTTATTTCTTAGAAGCTTGGCAACCCCACTCAATGAAAGTGCTTTTCCACAGTCTGTGCCTAGGACTACTTGAAGAGGAAACAAACCATAGAAACAAAACTGAGAACTCCTTTATTTTGTCAAGTTTCAAAGAGCTACTACAAACCATGTTGGATTTAGAGTTCCAAATTCATCTATCTATATAGGGGAGAACAGAGTGAAACCTAAATATAAAAACTGCTACTGTAGACGAACGCTTCAATCTAGAAGAACAAAATTTGGTGAGCCAAGTGGGTTTTGTGTACTGATCATTACCACCAAGTATCATCAACATTGGGTGAAAAAATATTTGCTGGTATTTCGGAAACTCGTTATTTCTTATTGCTTGGCAAACCCTCTCAATGAAAATGCTTTTCCACAGTCTGTGCCAGGGCTATTTGAAGAGGAAACAAACCATAGAGACAAAACTGACAACTCCTTTATTTTCCCAAGTTTCAAAGAGCCACTACAAACCATGTTGGATTTAGAGTTCCAAATTCATCTATCTATATACGAGAGCACAGAGTGAAACCTAAACATATAAACTGCTACTGTAGAAGAACGCTTCAACCTAGAAGGACAAAATTTGGTGAGCCAAGTGGGATTTGTGTACTTGTCATTACCACCAAGTATCATCAAGATTGTGTGAAAAAATATTTGCTGCTATTTTGGAAACATCGTAATTTCTTGGAAGCTTGGCAACCCCTCTCAATGAAAGTGCTTTTCCACCGTCTGTGCCTAGGGCTACTTGAAGAGGAAACAAACCATAGAGACAAAACTGAGAACTCCTTTATTTTGTCAAGTTTCAAAGAGCTACTACAAACCATATTGGATTTAGTATTCCAAATTCATCTATCTATGTATGAGATACAGAGTGAAACCTAAATACAAAAACTGCTACTGTAGACGAACGCTTCAACCTAGAAGAACATAATTTGGTGAGCCAAGTTGGATTTGTGTACTGATCATTACCACCAAGTGTCATCAAGATTGTGATAAAAAATATTTGCTGGTATTTCGGAAACTCGTTATTTCTTAGAAGCTTGGCAACCCCTCTCAATGAAAGTGCTTTTCCACCCTCTGTTCCTAGGGCTAATTGAGGAGGAAACAAACCATAGAGACAAAACTGAGAACTCCTTTATTTTGTCAATTTTCAAAGAGCCACGACAAACCATGTTGGATTTAGAGTTCCAAATTCATGTATCTATGTATGAGATACAGAGTGAAACCTAAATATAAAAATTGCTACTGTAGACGAACGCTTCAACCTAGAAGAACAAAATTTGGTGAGCCAAGTGGGATTTGTGTACCGATCATCACCACCAAGTATCACCAAGATTGGGTGAAAAAATATTTGCTGGTATTTCGGAAACTGGTAATTTCTTGGAAGCTTGGCAACCCCTCTCAATGAAAGTGCTTTTCCACCGTCTGTGCTTAGGGCTACTTGAAGAGGAAACAAACCATAGAGACAAAACTGAGAACTACTTTATTTTCTCAAGTTTCAAAGAGCTATTACAAACCATGTTGGAATTAGGTATCCAAATTCATCTATCTATATAGGAGAGAACAGAGTGAAACCTAAATATAAAAACTGCTACTGTAGATGAAAACTTCAACATAGAAAAATAAAATTTGGTGAGCCAAGTGGGATTTGTGTACTGATCATTACCACCAAGTATCATCAAGATTGGTTGAAAAAATATTTGCTGGTATTTCGGAAACTCGTAATTTCTTGGAAGATTGGCAACCCCTCTCAATGAAAGTGCTTTTCCACAGTATCTTCTTACGGCTACTTGAAGCGGAAACAAATCATAGAGACAAAACTGAGAACTCCTTTATTTTGTCAAGTTTCAAAGAGCTACTACAAACCAGGTTGGATTTAGAATTCCAAATTCATCTATCCATATAGGAGAGAACAGAGGGAAACCTAAATATTAAAACTGCTACTGTAGACGAACGCTTCAACCTAGAAGAACAAAATTTGGTGACCCAAGTGGGATTTGTGTAGTGATCATTACCACCCAGTATCATGAAGATTGGGTGAAAAAATATTTGCTGGTATTTCGGAAACTAGTTATTTCTTAGAAGCTTGGCAACCCCTCTCAATGAAAGTGCTTTTCCACAGTCTGTTCCTAGGGCTACTTGAAGAGGTAACAAACCATAGAGACCAAACTGAGAACTCCTTTATTTTGTAAACTTTCAAAGAGCTACTACAAACCATGTTGTATTTAGAGTTCCAAATTCATCTATCTATATAAGAGAGAACAGGGTGAAACCTAAAAATAAAAACTGCTCCTGTAAACGAACCCTTCCACCTAGTAGAAGAAAATTTGGTGAGCCAAGTGGGATTTTTGTAGTGATTATTACCACCAAGTATCATCAATATTTGGTGAAAAAATATTTGCTGGTATTTCGGAAACTCGTTATTTCTTAAAAGCTTCGCAACCCATCTCAATGAAAGTGCTTTTCCACAGTCTCTGCTTAGGTCTTCATGAAGCGGAAACAAATCATAGAGACAAAACTGAGAACTCCTTTATTTTGTCAATTTTGAAAGAGGTACTACAAACCATATTGGATTTAGAGTTCCAAATTCATCATCTATATAGGAGAGAACAGAGTGAAAAATAAAAATAAAAACTGCTAGTGTAAATGAACGCTTAAACATAGAAGAACAAAATTTGGTGAGCCAAGTGGGATCTGTGTACTTGTCATTACCACCACGTATCACCAACATTGGGTCAAAAAATATTGGCTGGTATTTCGGAAACTCGTTATTTCTTAGAAGATTCGCAACCCCTCTCAATGAAAGTGCTTTCTACAGTCTGCGCCTAGGGCTACTTGAAGAGGAAACAAACCATAGAGACAAAACTGAGAACTCCTTTATTTTGTCAAGTTTCAAAGAGCCACTACAAACCATGTTGGATTTAGAGTTCCAAATTCATCATCTATATAGGAGAGAACAGAGTGAAACCTAAAAATAAAAACTGCAACTGTAAACGAACGCTTCAACCTAGACGAACAAAATTTGGTGATCCAAGTGGGATTTGTGTACTTGTCATTACCACCCCGTATCACCAACATTGGGTGAAAAAATATTTGCTGGTATTTCGGGATCTCGTAATTTCTTGGAAGCTTGGCAAACCCTTTCAATGAAAGTGCTTTCCCACAGTCTCGGCCTATGGTTAAATGAAGCGGAAACAAATCATAGAGACAAAACTGAGAACTCCATTATTTTTTGAAGTTTCAAAGAGCTACTACAAACCATGTTGGATTTAGAGTTCCACAATCATCTATCTATATAGGAGAGAACAGATGGAACCTAAAAATATAAACTGCAACTGTAAACGAACGCTTCAACCTAGAAGATCAAAATTTGGTGAGTCAAGTGGGATTTGTGTACCGATAATTACCACCAAGTATCATCAAGATTGGGTGAAAAAATATTTAGTGGTATTTCGGAAGCTCATTTTCTCTTAGAAGCTTGGCCACCCCTCTCAATGAAAGTGCTTTTCCACAGTCTGTGCCTAGGGCTACTTGAAGAGGAAACAAACCATAGAGACAAAACTGAGAACTCCTTTATTTTGTCAATTTTCAAAGAGCTACTACAAACCATGTTGAATTTAGAATTCGAAATTCATCTATCTATATAGGAGATAACAGAGTGAACCTAAAAATAAAAACTGCTACTGTAAATGCAAGCTTCAACCTAGAAGAAAAAAATTTGGTGAGTAGAGTGGGATTTGTGTACTTGTCAATACCACGACCTATCATCAACATTTGGTGAAAAAATATTTACTGGAATTTTGGAAACTCGTAATTTCTTGGAAGCTTGGCAACCCCTTTCAATGAAACTGCTTTTCCACAGTCTCTGCTTAGGGCTTTATGAAGCGGAAAAAAATCATAGAGACAAAACTGAGAACTCCTTTATTCTGTCAAGTTTCAAAGAGCCACAACAAACCATGTTGGATTTAGAGTTCCAAATTCATCTATCTATATAGAAGAGAACAGAGGGAAACCTAAATATTTAAACTGCTACTGTAGACGAATGCTTCAACCTAGAAGAAAAAAATTTGGTGACCCAAGTGGGATTTGTGTAGTGATCATTACCACCAAGTATCATGAAGATTGGGTGAAAAAATATTTGCTGGTATTTCGGAAACTCGTTATTTCTTAGAAGCATGGCAACCTCTCTCAATGAAAGTGCTTCTCCACAGTCTCTGCTTAGGGCTACTTGAAGAGGAAACAAATCATAGAGACACAACTGAGAACTCCTTTATTTTGTCAATTTTCAAAGAGCTACTACAAACCATGTTGGATTTAGAGTTCCAAATTCATCTATCTATATAGGAGAGAACAGAGTGAAACCTAAAAATAAAAACTGCTAGTGTAAACGAACGCTTCAACCTAGAAGAACAAAATTGGTGAGCCAATTGGGATTTGTGTACTTGTCATTACCACGACATATCATCAACATTGGGTGAAAAAATATTTGCTGGTATTTCGGAACCTCGTAATTTCTTGCAAGCTTGGCAACCCCTTTCAATGAAAGTGCTTTTCCACATTCTCTCCTTAGAGCTACATGAAGCGGAAACAAATCATAGAGACAAAACTTAGAACTCATGTATTTTGTCAACTTTCAAAGAGCTACTACATACCATGTTGTATTTAGAGTTCCAAATTCATCTATCTATATAGGAGAAAACAAAGTGAAACCTAAAAATAAAAACTGCTACTATAGACGAACGCTTCAACCTAGAAGAACAAAATTTGGTGACCCAAGTGGGATTTGTGTACTGATTATTACCACCAAGTATCATCAAGATTGGGTGACAAAATATTTGCTGGTATTTCGGAAACTCGTTATTTCTTAGAGGCTTGGCAACCCCTCTCAATGAAAGTGCTTTTCCACAGTCTGTGCCTAGGGCTACTTGAAGAGGAAACAAACCATAGAGAGAAAACTGAGAACTCCTTTATTTTGTCAACTTTCAAAGACCTACTAGAAACCATGTTGGATTTAGAGTTCCAAATTCATCTATCTATATAGGAGAGAACAGTGTGAAACCTAAAAATAAAAACTGCTCCTGTAAAGAACCCTTCCACCTAAAAGAAGAAAATTTGGTGAGCCAAGTGGGATTTGTGTAGTGATCATTACCACCAAGTATCATCAACATTGGGTGAAAAAATATTTGCTGGTATTTCGGAAACTCGTTATTCCTTAGAAGCTTTGCAACCCCGCTCAATGAAATTGCTTTTTCACAGTCTGTGCCTAGGGCTACTTGAAGAGGAAACAAACCATAGAGACAAAACTGAGAACTCCTTTATTTTGTCAAGTTTCAAAGAGCTACTACAAACTATGTTGGGTTTAGAATTCCAAATTCATCTATCTATATAGGAGAGAACAGAGTGCAACGTAAAAATAAAAACTGCTACTGTTAACGAACGCTTCAATCTAGAAGTACAAAATTTGGTGAGCCAAGTAGGATTTGTGTACTTGTCATTACCAAGACGTATCATCAACATTGGGTGAAAAAACATTTGCTGGTATTTCGGAAACTCGTAATTTCTTGGAAGCTTGGCAACCCCTTTCAATAAAAGTGCTTTTCCACAGTCTCTGCTTAGGACTACATGAAGCAGAAACAAATCATAGAGACAAAACTGAGAACTCCTTTATTTTGTCAAGTTTCAAAGAGCTATTACACACCATGATGGATTTAGAGATCCAAATTTATCTATCTATATAGGAGAGAACAGAGTGAAACCTAAACATATAAACTGCTACTGTAGAAGAACGCTTCAACCTAGAAGAACAAAATTTGGTGAGCCAAGTGAGATTTGTGTACTGATCATTACCACCAAGTATCATCAACATTGGGTGAAAAAATATTTGCTGGTATTTCGGAAACTCGTAATTTCTTGGAAGCTTGGCAACCACTCTCAATGAAAGTGCTTTTCCACAGTCAGTGCCTAGGGCTACTTAAAGAGGAAACAATCCATAGAGACAAAACTGAGACCTCCTTTATTTTGTCAAGTTTCAAAGAGCCACTACAAACCATGTTGGATTTAGTGTTCCAAATTCATCTATCTATATAGCAGAGAACAGAGTGAAACCTAAACATAAAAACTGCTACTGTAAACGAACGCTTCAACCTGGAAGAACAAAATTTGGTGAGCCAAGTGGGATTTGTGTACTGATCATTAAGACCAAGTATCATCAACATTGGGTGAAAAAAATATTTGCTGCTATTTCGGAAACTCGTAATTTCTTGGAAGCTTGGCAACCCCTCTCAATGAAAGTGCTTTTCCACAGTCAGTGCCTAGGGTTACTTGAAGAGGAAACAAACCATAGAGACAAAACTGAGAACTCCTTTATTTTGTCAAGTTAAAAAGAGCCACTACAAACCATTTTGGATTTAGAGTTCCAAATTCATCTATCTATATACGAGAGAACAGAGTGAAACCTAAACATATAAACTGCTACTGTAGACGAACGCTTCAACCTGGAAGAAAAAAATTTGGTGAGCCAAGTGGGATTTGTGTACTGATCATTAACACCAAGTATCATCAACATTGGGTGAAAAAAATATTTGCTGCTCTTTCGGAAACTCGTAATTTCTTGGAAGCTTGGCAACAACTCTCAATGCAAGTGCTTTTCCACAGTCAGTGACTAGGGATACTTAAAGAGGAAACAATCCATAGAGACAAAACTGAGACCTCTTTTTTTGTCAAGTTTCAAAGAGCTACTACGAACCATGTAGTATTTAGAGTTGAAAATTCATCGATATATATAGCAGAGAACAGAGTGAAACCTAAACATATAAACTGCTACTGTAGACGAACGCTTCAACCTAGAAGAATAAAATTTGGTGAGCCAAGTGGGATTCGTGTACTTGTCCTTAACACCACGTTTCATCAAGATTGGGTGAAAAAATATTTGCTGGTATTTCGGAAACTCGTTATTTCTTAGAAGCTTGGCAACCCCTCTCAATGAAAGTGCTCTTCCACAGTCTGTGCCATGGCTACTTGAAGAGGAAACAAACCATAGAGACAAAACTGAGAACTCCTTTATTTTGTCAAGTTTCAAAGAGCTACTACAAACCATGTTGGATTTAGAGTTCCAAATTCATCTATCTATATAGGAGAGAACAGAGTGAAACCTAAAAGTAAAAACTGCTACTGAAAACGAACACATCAACCTAGAAGAACAAAATTTGGTGAGTCAAGTGGGATTTGTATACCGATCATTACCACCAAGTATCAACAAGATTGGGTGAAAAAATATTTGCAGGTATTTCGGAAACTGGTAATTTCTTGGAAGCTTAGCAGCCCCTTTCAATGAAAGTGCTTTTCCACAGTCTGTGCTAGGGCTACTTGAAGAGGAAACAAACCATAGAGACAAAACTGAGAACTCCTTTATTTTGTCAAGTATCAAAGAGCTACTACAAACCCTGTTGGATTTAGAGTTCCAAATTCATCTATCTATACAGGAGAGAACAGAGTGAAACCTAAAAATAAAAACTGCTACTGAAAATGAACGCATCAACCTAGAAGAACAAAATTTGGTGAGTCAAGTGGGATTTGTGGACTTGTCATTACCACCCAGTATCATCATGATTGGGTGAAAAAATATTTCCCGGTATATCGGAAACTGGTAATTTCTTGGAAACTTGGCAACCCCTCTCAATGAAAGTGCTTTTCCACCATCAGTGCCTAGGGCTACTTGAAGAGGAAACAAACCATAGAGACAAAACTGAGAACTCCTTTATTTTGTCAAGTTTCAAAGAGCTACTACAAACCATGTTGGATTTAGAGTTCCAAATTCATCTATATATATAGGAGACAACAGAGTGAAACCTAAAAATAAAAACTGCTACTGTAAACGAACGCTTCAACTTAGAAGAAAAAAATTTGGTGAGCCAAGTGAGATTTGTGGTCCTGTCATTACCACCAAGTATCATCAACATTGGGTGAAAAAAAAATATTTGCTGGTATTTCGGAAACTTGTAATTTCTTGGAAGCGTGGCAACCCCTCTCAATGAAAGTGCTTTTCCACAGTCAGTGCCTAGGGCTACTTAAAGAGGAAACAATCCATAGAGACAAAACTGAGACCTCCTTTATTTTGTCAAGTTTCAAAGAGCTACTACAAACCATGTTGGATTTAGAGTTCCAAATTCATCTATCTATATAGCAGAGAACAGAGTGAAACCTAAACATAAAAACTGCTACTGTAAACGAACGCTTCAACCTGGAAGAAGAAAATTTGGTGAGCCAAGTGGGGTTTGTGTACTGATCATTAACACCAAGTATCATCAACATTGGGTGAAAAAAATATTTGCTGCTATTTCGGAAACTCATAATTTCTTGGAAGCTTGGCAACCCGTCTCAATGAAAGTGCTTTTCCACAGTCAGTGCCTAGGGTTACTTGAAGAGGAAACAATCGATAGAGAAAAAACAGAGACCTCCTTCATTTTGTCAAGTTTCAAAGAGCTACTACAAACCATGTTGGATTTAGAGTTCCAAATTCATCTATCTATATACGAGAGAACAGAGTGAAACCTAAACATATAAACTGCTACTGTAGAAGAACGCTTCAACCTAGAAGAACAAAATTTGGTGAGCCAAGAGGGATTTGTATACGGATCATTACCACCACGTATCATCAACATTGGGAGAAAAAATATTTGCTGGTATTTCGGAAACTCGTAATTTCTTGGAAGCTTGGCAACCCCTCTCAATGAAAGTGCTTTTCCACAGTCAGTGCCTAGGGCTACTTAAAGAGGAAACAATCCATAGAGACAAAACTGAGAACTCCTTTATTTTGTCAAGTTTCAAAGAGCTACTACAAACCATGTTGGATTTAGCGTTCCAAATTCATCTATCTATATACGAGAGAACAGAGTGAAACCTAAACATATAAACTGCTACTGTAGAAGAACGCTTCAACCTAGAAGAACAAAATTTGGTGAGCCAAGTGAGATTTGTGTACTGATCATTACCACCAAGTATCATCAAAATTGGGTGAAAAAATATTTGCTGGTATTTCGGAAACTCGTAATTTCTTGGAAGCTTGGCAACCCCACTCAATGAAAGTGCTTTTTCACAGTCTCTGTTTAGGGCTACTTGAAGCGGAAAGAAATCATAGAGACAAAACAGAGACCTCCTTTATTTTGTCATTTTCAAAGAGCTACTACAAACCATGTTGGATTTAGAGTTCCAAATTCAACTATCTATATAGGAGAGAACAGAGTGAAAAATAAAAATAAAAAGTGCTACTGTAAACGAACGCTTCATCCTAGAATAACAAAATTTGGTGAGCCAAGTGGGATTTGTGGACTTGTCATTACCACCACGTATCATCAAGATTGGGTGAAAAAATATTTGCTGGTATTTCGGAAACTCGTTATTTCTTAGAAGCTTGGCAACCCCTCTCAATGAAAGTGCTCTTCCACAGTCTGTGCCATGGCTACTTGAAGAGGAAACAAACCATAGAGAGAAAACTGAGAACTCCTTTATGTTGTCAAGTTTCAAAGAGCTACTACAAACCATGTTGGATTTAGAGTTCCAAATTCATCTATCTATATACGAGAGAACAGAGTGAAACCTAAACATATAAACTGCTACTGTAGAAGAACGCTTCAAACTAGAAGAACAAAATTTGGTGAGCCAAGTGAGATTTGTGTACTGATCATTACCAAAAAGTATCATCAAAATTGGGTGAAAAAATATTTGCTGGTATTTTGGAAACTCGTAATTTCTTGGAAGCTTGGCAACCCCTCTCAATGAAAGTGCTTTTCCACAGTCTCTGCTTAGGGCTACTTGAAGCGGAAACAAATCATAGAGACAAAACAGAGACCTCCTTTATTTTGTCAGGTGTCAAAGAGCTACTACAAACCATGTTGGATTTAGAGTTCCAAATTCATCTATCTATATAGCAGAGAACAGAGTGAAACCTAAACATAAAAACTGCTACTGTAAACGAACGCTTCAACCTAGAAGAACAAAATTTGGTGAGCCGAGTGGGATTTGTGGACTTGTCATTACCACCACGCATCATCAAGATTGGGTGAAAAAATATTTGCTGGTATTTCGGAAACTGGTAATTTCTTGGAAGCTTGGCAACCCCTCTCAATGAAAGTTCTTTTCAACCGTCTGTGCCTAGGGCTACTTGAAGAGGAAACAAACCATAGAGACAAAACTGAGAACTCCTTTATTTTGTCAAGTTTCAAAGAGCTACTACAAACCATGTTGGATTTAGAGTTCCAAATTCATCTATCTATATACGAGAGAACAGAGTGAAACCTAAACATATAAACTGCTACTGTAGAAGAACGCTTCAACCTAGAAGAACAAAATTTGGTGAGACAAGAGGGATTTGTGTACTGATCATTACCACCAAGTATCATCAAGATTGGGTGAAAAAATATTTGCTGGTATTTCGGAAACTCATAATTTCTTGGAAGCTTGGCAACAACTCTCAATGCAAGTGCTTTTCCACAGTCAGTGCCTAGTGATACTTAAAGAGGAAACAATCCATAGAGACAAAACTGAGACCTCCTTTATTTTGTCAAGTTTCAAAGAGCTACTACGAACCATGTAGTATTTAGAGTTCCAAATTCATCGATCTATATAGCAGAGAACAGAGTGAAACCTAAACATAAAAACTGCTACTGTAGACGAACGCTTCAACCTAGAAGAATAAAATTTGGTGAGCCAAGTGGGATTCGTGTACTTGTCCTTAACACCAAGTATCATCAAGTATGGGTGAAAAAATATTTGCTGGTATTTCGGAAACTCGTTATTTCTTAGAAGCTTGGCAACCCCTATCAATGAAAGTGCTTTTCCACAGTCAGTGCCTAGGGCTACTTAAAGAGGAAACAATCCATAGAGACAAAACTGAGAACTCCTTTATTTTGTCAAGTTTCAAAGAGCTATTACACACCATGATGGATTTAGAGTTCCAAATTCATCTATCTATATAGGAGAGAAGAGAGGGAAACCTAAATATAAAAACTGCTACTGTAGACGAACACTTCAACCTAGAAGAACAAAATTTGGTGAGCCAAGTGAGATTTGTGTACCGATCATTTCCACCAAGTATCTTCAAGAGTGGGTGAAAAAATATTTCCTGGTATTTCGGAAACACGTTATTTCATAGAACCTTGACATCCCTTTTCACTGAAAGTGCTTTTCCACAGTCTCTGCCTAGGGCTACATGAAGTGGAAACAAACCATAGAGACAAAACTGAGAACTCCATTATTTTGGCAAGTTTCAAAGAGCTACTACAAACCATGTTGGATTTAGAGTTACAAATTCATCTATCAATATAGGAGAGAACAGAGTGAAACCTAAAAATAAAAATTGCTACTGTAAACGAACGCTTCAACCTAGACGAACACAATTTGGCGAGCCAAGTGGGATTTGAGTACTTGTCATTACCACCACGTATCATCAACATTGGTTGAAAAAATATTTGCTGGTATTTCGGTAACTAGTTATTTCTTAGAAGCTTGGCAACCCCTCTCAATGATAGTGCTTTTCCACAGTCTGTGCCTAGGGCTACTTGAAGAGGAAAGAAACCAGAGAGAAAAAACTGAGAAATTTTTTATTTTCTCAAGTTTCAAAGAGCTACTACAAACCATGTTGGATTCAGAGTTCCAAATTAATCTATCTATATAGGAGAGCACAGAGTGAAACCTAAATATAAAAACTGATACTGTAGACGAAAGCTTCAACCTAGAAGAACAAAATTTGGTGATGCAAGTGGGATTTATGCACTGATCATTACCAACAAATATCATCAACATTGGGTGAAAAAATATTTGAGGTATTTCAGAAACTCGTTATTTCTTAGAAGCTTGGCAACCACTCTCAATGAAAGTGCTTTTCCACAGTCTCTGCGTAGGTCTACTTGAAGCGGGAACAAACCATAGAGACAAAACTGAGAACTCCTTTATTTTCTCAAGTTTCAAAGAGCTACTACAAACCATGTTGGATTTAGAGTTCCAAACTCATCTATCTATATATGAGAGAACAGAGTGAAACCTAAATATAAAAACTGCGACTGTAGACGAACGCTTCAACGTAGAAGAACAAAATTTTGTGAGCCAAGTGGGATTTGTGTACTGATCATTACCTCCAAGTATCATCAAGATCAAGTGAAAATATATTTGCTGGTATTTCGGAAACTCGTAATTTCTTGGAAGCTTGGCAACCCCTCTCAATGAATGTGCTTTTCCACAGTCTCTGCCTAGGGCTACTTGAAGAGGAAACAAACCATAGAGACAAAACTGAGAACTCCTTTATTTTGTAAAGTTTCAAAGATGTACTACAAAACCAGGTTGGATTTAGAGTTCCAAATTTATCTATCTATATAGGAGAGAACAGAGTGAAACCTAAAAATAAAAATTGATACTGTAAATGAACGCTTCAACCTAGAAGAACAAAATTTGGGGAGCCAAGTGGGATTTGTGTTTTTGTCATTACCACTACGTATCATCAAGACTGGGTGAAAAAATATTTGCTGGTATTTCAGAAACTTGTAATTTCTTGGAAGCTTGGAAACCCCTCTCAATGAAAGTGCTTTTCCACAGTCTCTGCTTAGGGCTACTTGAAGCGGAAACAAATCATAGAGACAAAACTGAGAACATCTTTAATTTGTCAAGTTTCAAAGGGCTACTACAAACCATATTGGATTTAGAATTCCAAATTCATCTATCTATATACGAGAGAACAGAGTGAAACCTAAACATAAAAACTGCTACTGTAGACAGAGGCTTCAACCTAGAAGAACAAAATTTAGTGAACCAAGTGGGATTTGTGTACTGTCATTACCACCACGTATCATCAAGATTAGCTTTAAAAATATTTGCTGGTATATCGGAAACTCATTATTTCCTAGAAGCTTGGCAACCCGTCTCAATGAAAGTGCTTTTCCACAGTCTGCGCCAGGGCTACATGAAGAGGAAACAAACCATAGAAACAAAACTGAGAACTCCTTTATTTTGTCAAGTTTCAAAGATCTACTACCAACCAGGTTGGATTTAGAGTTCCAAATTCATCTATCTATATAGGAGAGAACAGAGTGAAACCTAAATATAAAAACTGCTACTGTAGACGAACGCTTCAACCTAGAAGAACAAAATTTGGTGAGCCAAGTGGGATTTGTGGATTTGTCATTACCACCACGTATCATCAAGACTGGGTGAAAAAACATTTGCTGGTATTTCGGAAACTCGTATTTTCTTGGAAGCTGGCAACCCCTTTCAATGAAAGTGCTTTTCCACAGTCTCGGGTTAGGGCTACTTGAAGAGGAAGAATATCATAGAGACAAACCTGAGAAGTCCTTTATTTTGTCAAGTTTCAAAGAGCTACTACAAACCATATTGGATTTAGAGTTCCAAATTCATCTATCTATATAGGAGAGAACAGAGTGAAACCTAAATATAAAAACTGCTACTGTAGACGAACGCTTCAACCTAGAAGATCAAAATTTGTTGAGCCAAGGGGGATTTGTGGACTTGTCATTACCACCACGTATCATCAAGATTGGGTGAAAAGATATTTGCTGGTATTTCGGAAACTCGTAATTTCTTGGAAGATTTTCAACCCCTCTCTATGAAAGTGCATTTCCACAGTCTCTCCTTAGGGCTACTTGAAGCGGAAACAAATCATAGAGACAAAAGTGAGAACTCCTTTATTTTGTCAAGTTTCAAAGAGCTACTACAAACCATGTTGGATTTAGAATTCCAAATTCATCTATTTTTGTAGGAAAGAAGAGAGGAAAACCTAAATATAAAAACTGCTACTGTAGACGAACGCTTCAACCTAGAAGAACAAAATTTGGTGGGCCAAGTGGGATTTGTGTACTGTTCATTACCACCAAGCATCATCAAAACTGGGTGAAAAAATATTTGCTGCTATTTCGGAAACTCGTTATTTCTTAAAAGCTTGGCAACCCCTCTCAATGAAAGTGCTTTTCCACCGTCTGTGCCTAGGGCTTCTTGAAGAGGAAATAAACCATAGAGACAAAATTGAGAACTCCTTTATTTTGTCAAGTTTCAAAGAGCTACTACTAACCATGATGGATTTACAGTTCCGAATTCATCTATCTATATAGGAGAGAACAGAGTGAACCATAAATATAAAAACTGCTACTGTAGACGAACGCTTCAACCTAGAAGAACAAAATTTGGTGAGCCAAGTGGGATTTGTGTACTGATCGTTACCACCAAGTATCATCATGATTGGTTGAAAAAATATTTGCTGGTATTTGGGAAACTCGTTAATTCTTAGTAGCTTGGCAACCCCTCTCAATGAAAGTGCTTTTCCACAGTCTGTGCCTAAAGCTACTTGAAGAGGAAACAAATCATAGAGACAAAACTGAGAACTCCTTTATTTTGTCAAGTTTCAAAAAGCTACTACAAACCATGTTGGATTTAGATTTCCAAATTCATCTACGTATATAGGAGAGAACAGAGTGAAACCTAAAAATAAAAACTGCTACTGTAAATGAACGCTTCAACCTAGAAGAAGTAAATTTGGTGAGCCAAGTGGGATTTGTGTACTGATCATTACCAGCACGTATCATCAAGATTGGGTGAAAAAATATTTGCTGGTATTTCCGAAACTCCTAATTTCTTGGAAGTTTGGCAAACCCTTTCAATAAAAGTGGTTTTCCACAGTCTCTGTTTAGGGCTACATGAAGCGGAAACAAATCATAGAGACAAAACTGAGAACTCAATTATTTTGTCAAGTTTCAAAGAGCTACTACAAACCATGTTGGATTTAGAGTTCCAAATTAATCATCTATATAGGAGAGAACAGAGTGAAACCTAAAAATAAAAACTGCTACTGTAAACGAACGCTTCAACCTAGAAGAACAAAATTTGGTGAGCCAAGTGGGATTTGTGTACTTGTCATTACCACCACGCATCAAGATTGGGTGAAAAAATATTTGCTGGTATTTTGGAAACTCGTAATTTCTGGGAAGCTTGGCAACCCCTTTCAATGAAAGTGCTTTTCCACAGTCTCTGCTTATGGCTACATGAAGCGGAAACAAATCATAGAGACAAAACTGAGAACTCCTTTATTTTGTCAAGTTTCAAAGAGCTACTACAAACCATGTTGGATTTAGAGTTCCAAATTCATCTATCTATATAGGAGAGAACACAGTGAAACCTAAAAATAAAAATTGCTACTGTAAACAAATGCTTCAACCTAGAAGAACAAAATTTGGTGAGACAAGTGGGATTTGTGTGATTGTCATTACCACCACGCATCATCAAGATTGGGTGAAAAAATATTTGCTGGTATTTCGGAAACTCGTAATTTCTTGGAAGCTTGGCAACCCCTTTCAATGAAAGTGCTTTTCCACAGTCTCTGTTTAGGGCTACAATAAGCGGAAACAAATAATACAGACAAAACTGAGAACTCCTTTATTTTGTCAAGTTTCAAACAGCTTCTACAAACCATGTTGGATTTAGAGTTCCAAATTCATCTATCTATATAGGAGAGAACAGAGTGAAACCTAAAAATAAAAACTACTACTGTAAACGAACGCTTCAACCTACAAGAAGTAAATTTGGTGAGAAAAGTGGGATTTGTGTACTGATCATTACCACCAAGTATCATCAAGATTGGGTGAAAAAATATTTGCTGGTACTTCGGAAACTCGTAATTTCTTGGAAGTTTGGCAAACCCTTTCAATAAAAGTGGTTTTCCACAGTCTCTGCTTAGGGCTACAAGAAGCGGAAACAAATCATAGAAACAAAACTGAGAACTCCTTTATTTTTTCAAGTTTCAAAGAGCTACTACAAACCATGTTGGATTTAGAGTTCCAAATTCATCTATGTATATAGGAGAGAACACAGTGAAACCTAAAAATAAAAACTGCTACTGTAAACGAATGCTTCAACGTAGAAGAACAAAATTTGGTGAGCCAAGTGGATTTGTGTACTTGTCATTACCACCACGTATCATCAACATTGGGTGAAAAAATATTTGCTGGTATTTCGGAAACTCGTAATTTCTTGGAAGCTTGGCATCCCCTTTCAATAAAAGTGGTTTTCCAGAGTCTCTGCTTAGGGATACATGAAGTGGAAACAAATCATAGAGACAAAATTGAGAACTCCTTTATTTTCTCAAGTTTCAAAGAGCTACTATAAACCATGTTGGATTTAGAGATCCAAATTCATCTATCTAGATAGGAGAGAGCAGAGGGAACCTAAAAGTATAAACTGCTACTGTAAACGATCCCTTTAACCTAGAGGAACAAAATTCAGTGAGTCAAGTGGGATTTGTATACCAATCATTACCACCAAGTATCATCAAGATTTGATGAAAAAATATTTGCTGGATTTCGGAAACTCGTTATTTTGTAGAAGCTTGGCAACCTCTCTCAATGAAAGTGCTTTTCCACAGTCTGTGCCTAGGGCTACTTGAAGAGGAAACAAACCATAGAGAAAAAACTGAGAACTCCTTTATTTTATCAAGTTACAAAGATCTACTACAAACCATGTTGGATTTAGAGTTCCAAATTCATCTATCTATATAGGAGAGAACAGAGTGAAACCTAAACATAAAAACTGATACTGTAAACGAACGCTTCAACCTAGAAGAACAAAATTTGGTGAGCCAAGTGGGATTTGTGTACTTGTCATTACCGCGACGCATCATCAAGATTGGGTAAAAAAATATTTGCTGGTATTTCCGAAACTCGTAATTTCTAGGAAGCTTGGCAACCCCATTCAATGCAAGTGTTTTCCACAGTCTCTGCTTAGGGCTAGATGAAGAGGAAACAAATCATAGAGACAAAACTTAGAACTCCTTTATTTTGTCAAGTTTCAAAGAGCTACTACAAAACATGTTAGATTTAGAGTTCCATATTCATCTATCTATATAGGAGAGAACAGAATGAAACCTAAAAAGGAAAAATGCTACTGTAAACGAACGCTTCAACCTAGAAGAACAAAATTTGGTGAGCCAAGTGATATTTGTGGACTTGTCATTACCACCACGTATCATCAAGATTGGGTGAAAAAATATTTGCTCGTATTTCGGAAACTCGTAATTTCTTGGAAGATTGTCAACCCCTCTCAATGAAAGTGCTTTTCCACAGTCTGTGCCTAGGGCTACTTGAAGTGGATACAAACCATAGAGACAAAACTGAGAACTCCTTTATTTTGTCAAGTTTCAAAGAGCTACTACAAACCATATTGGATTTAGAGTTCCAAAATCATCTACCTATATAGGAGAGAACAGATTGAAACCTAAAAATAAAAACTGCAACTGTAAACGAACGCTTCAACCTAGAAGAATAAAATTTGATGAGCCAAGTGGGATTTCTGTACTGATCATTACCACCAAGTATCATCAAGATTGGGTGAAAAAATATTTGCTGGTATTTCGGAAACTCGTTATATCTTAGAAGATTGGCAAGCCCTCTCGATGAAAGTGCTTTTCCACAGTCTGTGCCTAGGGCTACTTGAAGAGGAAACAAACCATAGAGACAAAACTGAGAACTCCATCATTTTGTCAAGTTTCAAAGATCTACTACAAACCAGGTTGGATTTAGAGTTCCAAATTCGTCTATCTATATAGGAGAGACAAGAGTGAAAAATAAATATAAAAACTGCTACTGCAGATGAAGGCTTCAACACTGAAGAACAAAATTTGGTGAGCAAGTGGGATTTGTGTACTGATCATTACCACCAAGTATCATCAAGATTGGGTGAAAAAATATTTGCTGGTACTTCGGAAACTCGTAATTTCTTGGAAGTTTGGCAAACCCTTTCAATAAAAGTGGTTTTCCACAGTCTCTGCTTAGGGCTACAAGAAGCGGAAACAAATCATAGAAACAAAACTGAGAACTCCTTTATTTTTTCAAGTTTCAAAGAGCTACTACAAAACATGTTAGATTTAGAGTTCCATATTCATCTATCTATATAGGAGAGAACAGAATGAAACCTAAAAAGGAAAAATGCTACTGTAAACGAACGCTTCAACCTAGAAGAACAAAATTTGGTGAGCCAAGTGATATTTGTGGACTTGTCATTACCACCACGTATCATCAAGATTGGGTGAAAAAATATTTGCTCGTATTTCGGAAACTCGTAATTTCTTGGAAGATTGTCAACCCCTCTCAATGAAAGTGCTTTTCACCAGTCTGTGCCTAGGGCTACTTGAAGTGGATACAAACCATAGAGACAAAACTGAGAACTCCTTTATTTTTTCAAGTTTCAAAGAGCTACTACAAACCATGTTGGATTTAGAGTTCCAAATTCATCTATGTATATAGGAGAGAACACAGTGAAACCTAAAAATAAAAACTGCTACTGTAAACGAATGCTTCAACGTAGAAGAACAAAATTTGGTGAGCCAAGTGGATTTGTGTACTTGTCATTACCACCACGTATCATCAACATTGGGTGAAAAAATATTTGCTGGTATTTCGGAAACTCGTAATTTCTTGGAAGCTTGGCATCCCCTTGCAATAAAAGTGGTTTTCCAGAGTCTCTGCTTAGGGATACATGAAGTGGAAACAAATCATAGAGACAAAATTGAGAACTCCTTTATTTTCTCAAGTTTCAAAGAGCTACTACAAACCATGTTGGATTTAGAGATCCAAATTCATCTATCTAGATAGGAGAGAGCAGAGGGAACCTAAAAGTATAAACTGCTACTGTAAACGATCCCTTTAACCTAGAGGAACAAAATTCGGTGAGTCAAGTGGGATTTGTATACCGATCATTACCACCAAGTATCATCAAGATTGGATGAAAAAATATTTGCTGGATTTCGGAAACTCGTTATTTCGTAGAAGCTTGGCAACCTCTCTCAATGAAAGTGCTTTTCCACAGTCTGTGCCTAGGGCTACTTGAAGAGGAAACAAACCATAGAGAAAAAACTGAGAACTCCTTTATTTTGTCAAGTTACAAAGATCTACTACAAACCATGTTGGATTTAGAGTTCCAAATTCATCTATCTATATAGGAGAGAACAGAGTGAAACCTAAAAATAAAAACTGATACTGTAAACGAACGCTTCAACCTAGAAGAACAAAATTTGGTGAGCCAAGTGGGATTTGTGTACTTGTCATTACCGCGATGCATCATCAAGATTGGGTGAAAAAATATTTGCTGGTATTTCTGAAACTCGTAATTTCTAGGAAGCTTGGCAACCCCATTCAATGCAAGTGTTTTCCACAGTCTCTGCTTAGGGCTAGATGAAGAGGAAACAAATCATAGAGACAAAACTGAGAACTCCTTTATTTTGTCAAGTTTCAAAGAGCTACTACAAAACATGTTAGATTTAGAGTTCCATATTCATCTATCTATATAGGAGAGAACAGAATGAAACCTAAAAAGGAAAAATGCTACTGTAAATGAACGCTTCAACCTAGAAGAACAAAATTTGGTGAGCCAAGTGATATTTGTGGACTTTTCATTACCACCACGTATCATCAAGATTGGGTGAAAAAATATTTGCTCGTATTTCGGAAACTCGTAATTTCTTGGAAGATTGTCAACCCCTCTCAATGAAAGTGCTTTTCCACAGTCTGTGCCTAGGGCTACTTGAAGTGGATACAAACCATAGAGACAAAACTGAGAACTCTTTTATTTTGTCAAGTTTCAAAGAGCTACTACAAACCATATTGGATTTAGAGTTCCAAAATCATCTACCTATATAGGAGAGAACAGATTGAAACCTAAAAATAAAAACTGCAACTGTAAACGAACGCTTCAACCTAGAAGAATAAAATTTGATGAGCCAAGTGGGATTTCTGTACTGATCATTACCACCAAGTATCATCAAGATTGGGTGAAAAAATATTTGCTGGTATTTCGGAAACTCGTTATATCTTAGAAGATTGGCAAGCCCTCTCGATGAAAGTGCTTTTCCACAGTCTGTGCCTAGGGCTACTTGAAGAGGAAACAAACCATAGAGACAAAACTGAGAACTCCATCATTTTGTCAAGTTTCAAAGATCTACTACAAACCAGGTTGGATTTAGAGTTCCAAATTCGTCTATCTATATAGGAGAGACAAGAGTGAAAAATAAATATAAAAACTGCTACTGCAGATGAAGGCTTCAACACTGAAGAACAAAATTTGGTGAGCAAGTGGGATTTGTGTACTGATCATTACCACCAAGTATCATCAAGATTGGGTGAAAAAATATTTGCTGGTACTTCGGAAACTCGTAATTTCTTGGAAGTTTGGCAAACCCTTTCAATAAAAGTGGTTTTCCACAGTCTCTGCTTAGGGCTACAAGAAGCGGAAACAAATCATAGAAACAAAACTGAGAACTCCTTTATTTTTTCAAGTTTCAAAGAGCTACTACAAACCATGTTGGATTTAGAGTTCCAAATTCATCTATGTATATAGGAGAGAACACAGTGAAACCTAAAAATAAAAACTGCTACTGTAAACGAATGCTTCAACGTAGAAGAACAAAATTTGGTGAGCCAAGTGGATTTGTGTACTTGTCATTACCACCACGTATCATCAACATTGGGTGAAAAAATATTTGCTGGTATTTCGGAAACTCGTAATTTCTTGGAAGCTTGGCATCCCCTTTCAATAAAAGTGGTTTTCCAGAGTCTCTGCTTAGGGATACATGAAGTGGAAACAAATCATAGAGACAAAATTGAGAACTCCTTTATTTTGTCAAGTTTCAAAGAGCTACTACAAAACATGTTAGATTTAGAGTTCCATATTCATCTATCTATATAGGAGAGAACAGAATGAAACCTAAAAAGGAAAAATGCTACTGTAAACGAACGCTTCAACCTAGAAGAACAAAATTTGGTGAGCCAAGTGATATTTGTGGACTTGTCATTACCACCACGTATCATCAAGATTGGGTGAAAAAATATTTGCTCGTATTTCGGAAACTCGTAATTTCTTGGAAGATTGTCAACCCCTCTCAATGAAAGTGCTTTTCCACAGTCTGTGCCTAGGGCTACTTGAAGTGGATACAAACCATAGAGACAAAACTGAGAACTCCTTTATTTTCTCAAGTTTCAAAGAGCTACTGCAAACCATATTGGATTTAGAGTTCCAAAATCATCT
Organism: Callospermophilus lateralis; assembly: GCF_048772815.1. NCBI lineage: Eukaryota > Metazoa > Chordata > Mammalia > Rodentia > Sciuridae > Callospermophilus > Callospermophilus lateralis. The sequence continues at coordinate 109,249 of NW_027512588.1, forward strand.
ACCTATATAGGAGAGAGCAGAGGGAACCTAAAAGTATAAACTGCTACTGTAAACGATCCCTTTAACCTAGAGGAACAAAATTCGGTGAGTCAAGTGGGATTTGTATACCGATCATTACCACCAAGTATCATCAAGATTGGATGAAAAAATATTTGCTGGATTTCGGAAACTCGTTATTTCGTAGAAGCTTGGCAACCCCTCTCAATGAAAGTGCTTTTCCACAGTCTGTGCCTAGGGCTACTTGAAGAGGAAACAAACCATAGAGAAAAAACTGAGAACTCCTTTATTTTGTCAAGTTACAAAGATCTACTACAAACCATGTTGGATTTAGAGTTCCAAATTCATCTATCTATATAGGAGAGAACAGAGTGAAACCTAAAAATAAAAACTGATACTGTAAACGAACGCTTCAACCTAAAAGAACAAAATTTGGTGAGCCAAGTGGGATTTGTGTACTTGTCATTACCGCGACGCATCATCAAGATTGGGTGAAAAAATATTTGCTGGTATTTCCGAAACTCGTAATTTCTAGGAAGCTTGGCAACCCCATTCAATGCAAGTGTTTTCCACAGTCTCTGCTTAGGGCTAGATGAAGAGGAAACAAATCATAGAGACAAAACTGAGAACTCCTTTATTTTGTCAAGTTTCAAAGAGCTACTACAAAACATGTTAGATTTAGAGTTCCATATTCATCTATCTATATAGGAGAGAACAGAATGAAACCTAAAAAGGAAAAATGCTACTGTAAATGAACGCTTCAACCTAGAAGAACAAAATTTGGTGAGCCAAGTGATATTTGTGGACTTGTCATTACCACCACGTATCATCAAGATTGGGTGAAAAAATATTTGCTCGTATTTCGGAAACTCGTAATTTCTTGGAAGATTGTCAACCCCTCTCAATGAAAGTGCTTTTCCACAGTCTGTGCCTAGGGCTACTTGAAGTGGATACAAACCATAGAGACAAAACTGAGAACTCTTTTATTTTGTCAAGTTTCAAAGAGCTACTACAAACCATATTGGATTTAGAGTTCCAAAATCATCTACCTATATAGGAGAGAACAGATTGAAACCTAAAAATAAAAACTGCAACTGTAAACGAACGCTTCAACCTAGAAGAATAAAATTTGATGAGCCAAGTGGGATTTCTGTACTGATCATTACCACCAAGTATCATCAAGATTGGGTGAAAAAATATTTGCTGGTATTTCGGAAACTCGTTATATCTTAGAAGATTGGCAAGCCCTCTCGATGAAAGTGCTTTTCCACAGTCTGTGCCTAGGGCTACTTGAAGAGGAAACAAACCATAGAGACAAAACTGAGAACTCCATCATTTTGTCAAGTTTCAAAGATCTACTACAAACCAGGTTGGATTTAGAGTTCCAAATTCGTCTATCTATATAGGAGAGACAAGAGTGAAAAATAAATATAAAAACTGCTACTGCAGATGAAGGCTTCAACACTGAAGAACAAAATTTGGTGAGCAAGTGGGATTTGTGTACTGATCATTACCACCAAGTATCATCAAGATTGGGTGAAAAAATATTTGCTGGTACTTCGGAAACTCGTAATTTCTTGGAAGTTTGGCAAACCCTTTCAATAAAAGTGGTTTTCCACAGTCTCTGCTTAGGGCTACAAGAAGCGGAAACAAATCATAGAAACAAAACTGAGAACTCCTTTATTTTTTCAAGTTTCAAAGAGCTACTACAAACCATGTTGGATTTAGAGTTCCAAATTCATCTATGTATATAGGAGAGAACACAGTGAAACCTAAAAATAAAAACTGCTACTGTAAACGAATGCTTCAACGTAGAAGAACAAAATTTGGTGAGCCAAGTGGATTTGTGTACTTGTCATTACCACCACGTATCATCAACATTGGGTGAAAAAATATTTGCTGGTATTTCGGAAACTCGTAATTTCTTGGAAGCTTGGCATCCCCTTTCAATAAAAGTGGTTTTCCAGAGTCTCTGCTTAGGGATACATGAAGTGGAAACAAATCATAGAGACAAAATTGAGAACTCCTTTATTTTGTCAAGTTTCAAAGAGCTACTACAAAACATGTTAGATTTAGAGTTCCATATTCATCTATCTATATAGGAGAGAACAGAATGAAACCTAAAAAGGAAAAATGCTACTGTAAACGAACGCTTCAACCTAGAAGAACAAAATTTGGTGAGCCAAGTGATATTTGTGGACTTGTCATTACCACCACGTATCATCAAGATTGGGTGAAAAAATATTTGCTCGTATTTCGGAAACTCGTAATTTCTTGGAAGATTGTCAACCCCTCTCAATGAAAGTGCTTTTCCACAGTCTGTGCCTAGGGCTACTTGAAGTGGATACAAACCATAGAGACAAAACTGAGAACTCCTTTATTTTCTCAAGTTTCAAAGAGCTACTGCAAACCATATTGGATTTAGAGTTCCAAAATCATCTACCTATATAGGAGAGAGCAGAGGGAACCTAAAAGTATAAACTGCTACTGTAAACGATCCCTTTAACCTAGAGGAACAAAATTCGGTGAGTCAAGTGGGATTTGTATACCGATCATTACCACCAAGTATCATCAAGATTGGATGAAAAAATATTTGCTGGATTTCGGAAACTCGTTATTTCGTAGAAGCTTGGCAACCCCTCTCAATGAAAGTGCTTTTCCACAGTCTGTGCCTAGGGCTACTTGAAGAGGAAACAAACCATAGAGAAAAAACTGAGAACTCCTTTATTTTGTCAAGTTACAAAGACCTACTACAAACCATGTTGGATTTAGAGTTCCAAATTCATCTATCTATATAGGAGAGAACAGAGTGAAACCTAAAAATAAAAACTGATACTGTAAACGAACGCTTCAACCTAAAAGAACAAAATTTGGTGAGCCAAGTGGGATTTGTGTACTTGTCATTACCGCGACGCATCATCAAGATTGGGTGAAAAAATATTTGCTGGTATTTCCGAAACTCGTAATTTCTAGGAAGCTTGGCAACCCCATTCAATGCAAGTGTTTTCCACAGTCTCTGCTTAGGGCTAGATGAAGAGGAAACAAATCATAGAGACAAAACTGAGAACTCCTTTATTTTGTCAAGTTTCAAAGAGCTACTACAAAACATGTTAGATTTAGAGTTCCATATTCATCTATCTATATAGGAGAGAACAGAATGAAACCTAAAAAGGAAAAATGCTACTGTAAACGAACGCTTCAACCTAGAAGAACAAAATTTGGTGAGCCAAGTGATATTTGTGGACTTGTCATTACCACCACGTATCATCAAGATTGGGTGAAAAAATATTTGCTCGTATTTCGGAAACTCGTAATTTCTTGGAAGATTGTCAACCCCTCTCAATGAAAGTGCTTTTCCACAGTCTGTGCCTAGGGCTACTTGAAGTGGATACAAACCATAGAGACAAAACTGAGAACTCCTTTATTTTGTCAAGTTTCAAAGAGCTACTACAAACCATATTGGATTTAGAGTTCCAAAATCATCTACCTATATAGGAGAGAACAGATTGAAACCTAAAAATAAAAACTGCAACTGTAAACGAACGCTTCAACCTAGAAGAATAAAATTTGATGAGCCAAGTGGGATTTCTGTACTGATCATTACCACCAAGTATCATCAAGATTGGGTGAAAAAATATTTGCTGGTATTTCGGAAACTCGTTATATCTTAGAAGATTGGCAAGCCCTCTCGATGAAAGTGCTTTTCCACAGTCTGTGCCTAGGGCTACTTGAAGAGGAAACAAACCATAGAGACAAAACTGAGAACTCCATCATTTTGTCAAGTTTCAAAGATCTACTACAAACCAGGTTGGATTTAGAGTTCCAAATTCGTCTATCTATATAGGAGAGACAAGAGTGAAAAATAAATATAAAAACTGCTACTGCAGATGAAGGCTTCAACACTGAAGAACAAAATTTGGTGAGCAAGTGGGATTTGTGTACTGATCATTACCACCAAGTATCATCAAGATTGGGTGAAAAAATATTTGCTGGTACTTCGGAAACTCGTAATTTCTTGGAAGTTTGGCAAACCCTTTCAATAAAAGTGGTTTTCCACAGTCTCTGCTTAGGGCTACAAGAAGCGGAAACAAATCATAGAAACAAAACTGAGAACTCCTTTATTTTTTCAAGTTTCAAAGAGCTACTACAAACCATGTTGGATTTAGAGTTCCAAATTCATCTATGTATATAGGAGAGAACACAGTGAAACCTAAAAATAAAAACTGCTACTGTAAACGAATGCTTCAACGTAGAAGAACAAAATTTGGTGAGCCAAGTGGATTTGTGTACTTGTCATTACCACCACGTATCATCAACATTGGGTGAAAAAATATTTGCTGGTATTTCGGAAACTCGTAATTTCTTGGAAGCTTGGCATCCCCTTTCAATAAAAGTGGTTTTCCAGAGTCTCTGCTTAGGGATACATGAAGTGGAAACAAATCATAGAGACAAAATTGAGAACTCCTTTATTTTGTCAAGTTTCAAAGAGCTACTACAAAACATGTTAGATTTAGAGTTCCATATTCATCTATCTATATAGGAGAGAACAGAATGAAACCTAAAAAGGAAAAATGCTACTGTAAACGAACGCTTCAACCTAGAAGAACAAAATTTGGTGAGCCAAGTGATATTTGTGGACTTGTCATTACCACCACGTATCATCAAGATTGGGTGAAAAAATATTTGCTCGTATTTCGGAAACTCGTAATTTCTTGGAAGATTGTCAACCCCTCTCAATGAAAGTGCTTTTCCACAGTCTGTGCCTAGGGCTACTTGAAGTGGATACAAACCATAGAGACAAAACTGAGAACTCCTTTATTTTCTCAAGTTTCAAAGAGCTACTGCAAACCATATTGGATTTAGAGTTCCAAAATCATCTACCTATATAGGAGAGAGCAGAGGGAACCTAAAAGTATAAACTGCTACTGTAAACGATCCCTTTAACCTAGAGGAACAAAATTCGGTGAGTCAAGTGGGATTTGTATACCGATCATTACCACCAAGTATCATCAAGATTGGATGAAAAAATATTTGCTGGATTTCGGAAACTCGTTATTTCGTAGAAGCTTGGCAACCCCTCTCAATGAAAGTGCTTTTCCACAGTCTGTGCCTAGGGCTACTTGAAGAGGAAACAAACCATAGAGAAAAAACTGAGAACTCCTTTATTTTGTCAAGTTACAAAGATCTACTACAAACCATGTTGGATTTAGAGTTCCAAATTCATCTATCTATATAGGAGAGAACAGAGTGAAACCTAAAAATAAAAACTGATACTGTAAACGAACGCTTCAACCTAAAAGAACAAAATTTGGTGAGCCAAGTGGGATTTGTGTACTTGTCATTACCGCGACGCATCATCAAGATTGGGTGAAAAAATATTTGCTGGTATTTCCGAAACTCGTAATTTCTAGGAAGCTTGGCAACCCCATTCAATGCAAGTGTTTTCCACAGTCTCTGCTTAGGGCTAGATGAAGAGGAAACAAATCATAGAGACAAAACTGAGAACTCCTTTATTTTGTCAAGTTTCAAAGAGCTACTACAAAACATGTTAGATTTAGAGTTCCATATTCATCTATCTATATAGGAGAGAACAGAATGAAACCTAAAAAGGAAAAATGCTACTGTAAACGAACGCTTCAACCTAGAAGAACAAAATTTGGTGAGCCAAGTGATATTTGTGGACTTGTCATTACCACCACGTATCATCAAGATTGGGTGAAAAAATATTTGCTCGTATTTCGGAAACTCGTAATTTCTTGGAAGATTGTCAACCCCTCTCAATGAAAGTGCTTTTCCACAGTCTGTGCCTAGGGCTACTTGAAGTGGATACAAACCATAGAGACAAAACTGAGAACTCCTTTATTTTGTCAAGTTTCAAAGAGCTACTACAAACCATATTGGATTTAGAGTTCCAAAATCATCTACCTATATAGGAGAGAACAGATTGAAACCTAAAAATAAAAACTGCAACTGTAAACGAACGCTTCAACCTAGAAGAATAAAATTTGATGAGCCAAGTGGGATTTCTGTACTGATCATTACCACCAAGTATCATCAAGATTGGGTGAAAAAATATTTGCTGGTATTTCGGAAACTCGTTATATCTTAGAAGATTGGCAAGCCCTCTCGATGAAAGTGCTTTTCCACAGTCTGTGCCTAGGGCTACTTGAAGAGGAAACAAACCATAGAGACAAAACTGAGAACTCCATCATTTTGTCAAGTTTCAAAGATCTACTACAAACCAGGTTGGATTTAGAGTTCCAAATTCGTCTATCTATATAGGAGAGACAAGAGTGAAAAATAAATATAAAAACTGCTACTGCAGATGAAGGCTTCAACACTGAAGAACAAAATTTGGTGAGCAAGTGGGATTTGTGTACTGATCATTACCACCAAGTATCATCAAGATTGGGTGAAAAAATATTTGCTGGTACTTCGGAAACTCGTAATTTCTTGGAAGTTTGGCAAACCCTTTCAATAAAAGTGGTTTTCCACAGTCTCTGCTTAGGGCTACAAGAAGCGGAAACAAATCATAGAAACAAAACTGAGAACTCCTTTATTTTTTCAAGTTTCAAAGAGCTACTACAAACCATGTTGGATTTAGAGTTCCAAATTCATCTATGTATATAGGAGAGAACACAGTGAAACCTAAAAATAAAAACTGCTACTGTAAACGAATGCTTCAACGTAGAAGAACAAAATTTGGTGAGCCAAGTGGATTTGTGTACTTGTCATTACCACCACGTATCATCAACATTGGGTGAAAAAATATTTGCTGGTATTTCGGAAACTCGTAATTTCTTGGAAGCTTGGCATCCCCTTTCAATAAAAGTGGTTTTCCAGAGTCTCTGCTTAGGGATACATGAAGTGGAAACAAATCATAGAGACAAAATTGAGAACTCCTTTATTTTGTCAAGTTTCAAAGAGCTACTACAAAACATGTTAGATTTAGAGTTCCATATTCATCTATCTATATAGGAGAGAACAGAATGAAACCTAAAAAGGAAAAATGCTACTGTAAACGAACGCTTCAACCTAGAAGAACAAAATTTGGTGAGCCAAGTGATATTTGTGGACTTGTCATTACCACCACGTATCATCAAGATTGGGTGAAAAAATATTTGCTCATATTTCGGAAACTCGTAATTTCTTGGAAGATTGTCAACCCCTCTCAATGAAAGTGCTTTTCCACAGTCTGTGCCTAGGGCTACTTGAAGTGGATACAAACCATAGAGACAAAACTGAGAACTCCTTTATTTTCTCAAGTTTCAAAGAGCTACTGCAAACCATATTGGATTTAGAGTTCCAAAATCATCTACCTATATAGGAGAGAGCAGAGGGAACCTAAAAGTATAAACTGCTACTGTAAACGATCCCTTTAACCTAGAGGAACAAAATTCGGTGAGTCAAGTGGGATTTGTATACCGATCATTACCACCAAGTATCATCAAGATTGGATGAAAAAATATTTGCTGGATTTCGGAAACTCGTTATTTCGTAGAAGCTTGGCAACCCCTCTCAATGAAAGTGCTTTTCCACAGTCTGTGCCTAGGGCTACTTGAAGAGGAAACAAACCATAGAGAAAAAACTGAGAACTCCTTTATTTTGTCAAGTTACAAAGATCTACTACAAACCATGTTGGATTTAGAGTTCCAAATTCATCTATCTATATAGGAGAGAACAGAGTGAAACCTAAAAATAAAAACTGATACTGTAAACGAACGCTTCAACCTAAAAGAACAAAATTTGGTGAGCCAAGTGGGATTTGTGTACTTGTCATTACCGCGACGCATCATCAAGATTGGGTGAAAAAATATTTGCTGGTATTTCCGAAACTCGTAATTTCTAGGAAGCTTGGCAACCCCATTCAATGCAAGTGTTTTCCACAGTCTCTGCTTAGGGCTAGATGAAGAGGAAACAAATCATAGAGACAAAACTGAGAACTCCTTTATTTTGTCAAGTTTCAAAGAGCTACTACAAAACATGTTAGATTTAGAGTTCCATATTCATCTATCTATATAGGAGAGAACAGAATGAAACCTAAAAAGGAAAAATGCTACTGTAAACGAACGCTTCAACCTAGAAGAACAAAATTTGGTGAGCCAAGTGATATTTGTGGACTTGTCATTACCACCACGTATCATCAAGATTGGGTGAAAAAATATTTGCTCGTATTTCGGAAACTCGTAATTTCTTGGAAGATTGTCAACCCCTCTCAATGAAAGTGCTTTTCCACAGTCTGTGCCTAGGGCTACTTGAAGTGGATACAAACCATAGAGACAAAACTGAGAACTCCTTTATTTTGTCAAGTTTCAAAGAGCTACTACAAACCATATTGGATTTAGAGTTCCAAAATCATCTACCTATATAGGAGAGAACAGATTGAAACCTAAAAATAAAAACTGCAACTGTAAACGAACGCTTCAACCTAGAAGAATAAAATTTGATGAGCCAAGTGGGATTTCTGTACTGATCATTACCACCAAGTATCATCAAGATTGGGTGAAAAAATATTTGCTGGTATTTCGGAAACTCGTTATATCTTAGAAGATTGGCAAGCCCTCTTGATGAAAGTGCTTTTCCACAGTCTGTGCCTAGGGCTACTTGAAGAGGAAACAAACCATAGAGACAAAACTGAGAACTCCATCATTTTGTCAAGTTTCAAAGATCTACTACAAACCAGGTTGGATTTAGAGTTCTAAATTCGTCTATCTATATAGGAGAGACAAGAGTGAAAAATAAATATAAAAACTGCTACTGCAGATGAAGGCTTCAACACTGAAGAACAAAATTTGGTGAGCAAGTGGGATTTGTGTACTGATCATTACCACCAAGTATCATCAAGATTGGGTGAAAAAATATTTGCTGGTACTTCGGAAACTCGTAATTTCTTGGAAGTTTGGCAAACCCTTTCAATAAAAGTGGTTTTCCACAGTCTCTGCTTAGGGCTACAAGAAGCGGAAACAAATCATAGAAACAAAACTGAGAACTCCTTTATTTTTTCAAGTTTCAAAGAGCTACTACAAACCATGTTGGATTTAGAGTTCCAAATTCATCTATGTATATAGGAGAGAACACAGTGAAACCTAAAAATAAAAACTGCTACTGTAAACGAATGCTTCAACGTAGAAGAACAAAATTTGGTGAGCCAAGTGGATTTGTGTACTTGTCATTACCACCACGTATCATCAACATTGGGTGAAAAAATATTTGCTGGTATTTCGGAAACTCGTAATTTCTTGGAAGCTTGGCATCCCCTTTCAATAAAAGTGGTTTTCCAGAGTCTCTGCTTAGGGATACATGAAGTGGAAACAAATCATAGAGACAAAATTGAGAACTCCTTTATTTTGTCAAGTTTCAAAGAGCTACTACAAAACATGTTAGATTTAGAGTTCCATATTCATCTATCTATATAGGAGAGAACAGAATGAAACCTAAAAAGGAAAAATGCTACTGTAAACGAACGCTTCAACCTAGAAGAACAAAATTTGGTGAGCCAAGTGATATTTGTGGACTTGTCATTACCACCACGTATCATCAAGATTGGGTGAAAAAATATTTGCTCGTATTTCGGAAACTCGTAATTTCTTGGAAGATTGTCAACCCCTCTCAATGAAAGTGCTTTTCCACAGTCTGTGCCTAGGGCTACTTGAAGTGGATACAAACCATAGAGACAAAACTGAGAACTCCTTTATTTTCTCAAGTTTCAAAGAGCTACTGCAAACCATATTGGATTTAGAGTTCCAAAATCATCTACCTATATAGGAGAGAGCAGAGGGAACCTAAAAGTATAAACTGCTACTGTAAACGATCCCTTTAACCTAGAGGAACAAAATTCGGTGAGTCAAGTGGGATTTGTATACCGATCATTACCACCAAGTATCATCAAGATTGGATGAAAAAATATTTGCTGGATTTCGGAAACTCGTTATTTCGTAGAAGCTTGGCAACCCCTCTCAATGAAAGTGCTTTTCCACAGTCTGTGCCTAGGGCTACTTGAAGAGGAAACAAACCATAGAGAAAAAACTGAGAACTCCTTTATTTTGTCAAGTTACAAAGATCTACTACAAACCATGTTGGATTTAGAGTTCCAAATTCATCTATCTATATAGGAGAGAACAGAGTGAAACCTAAAAATAAAAACTGATACTGTAAACGAACGCTTCAACCTAAAAGAACAAAATTTGGTGAGCCAAGTGGGATTTGTGTACTTGTCATTACCGCGACGCATCATCAAGATTGGGTGAAAAAATATTTGCTGGTATTTCCGAAACTCGTAATTTCTAGGAAGCTTGGCAACCCCATTCAATGCAAGTGTTTTCCACAGTCTCTGCTTAGGGCTAGATGAAGAGGAAACAAATCATAGAGACAAAACTGAGAACTCCTTTATTTTGTCAAGTTTCAAAGAGCTACTACAAAACATGTTAGATTTAGAGTTCCATATTCATCTATCTATATAGGAGAGAACAGAATGAAACCTAAAAAGGAAAAATGCTACTGTAAACGAACGCTTCAACCTAGAAGAACAAAATTTGGTGAGCCAAGTGATATTTGTGGACTTGTCATTACCACCACGTATCATCAAGATTGGGTGAAAAAATATTTGCTCGTATTTCGGAAACTCGTAATTTCTTGGAAGATTGTCAACCCCTCTCAATGAAAGTGCTTTTCCACAGTCTGTGCCTAGGGCTACTTGAAGTGGATACAAACCATAGAGACAAAACTGAGAACTCCTTTATTTTGTCAAGTTTCAAAGAGCTACTACAAACCATATTGGATTTAGAGTTCCAAAATCATCTACCTATATAGGAGAGAACAGATTGAAACCTAAAAATAAAAACTGCAACTGTAAACGAACGCTTCAACCTAGAAGAATAAAATTTGATGAGCCAAGTGGGATTTCTGTACTGATCATTACCACCAAGTATCATCAAGATTGGGTGAAAAAATATTTGCTGGTATTTCGGAAACTCGTTATATCTTAGAAGATTGGCAAGCCCTCTTGATGAAAGTGCTTTTCCACAGTCTGTGCCTAGGGCTACTTGAAGAGGAAACAAACCATAGAGACAAAACTGAGAACTCCATCATTTTGTCAAGTTTCAAAGATCTACTACAAACCAGGTTGGATTTAGAGTTCCAAATTCGTCTATCTATATAGGAGAGACAAGAGTGAAAAATAAATATAAAAACTGCTACTGCAGATGAAGGCTTCAACACTGAAGAACAAAATTTGGTGAGCAAGTGGGATTTGTGTACTGATCATTACCACCAAGTATCATCAAGATTGGGTGAAAAAATATTTGCTGGTACTTCGGAAACTCGTAATTTCTTGGAAGTTTGGCAAACCCTTTCAATAAAAGTGGTTTTCCACAGTCTCTGCTTAGGGCTACAAGAAGCGGAAACAAATCATAGAAACAAAACTGAGAACTCCTTTATTTTTTCAAGTTTCAAAGAGCTACTACAAACCATGTTGGATTTAGAGTTCCAAATTCATCTATGTATATAGGAGAGAACACAGTGAAACCTAAAAATAAAAACTGCTACTGTAAACGAATGCTTCAACGTAGAAGAACAAAATTTGGTGAGCCAAGTGGATTTGTGTACTTGTCATTACCACCACGTATCATCAACATTGGGTGAAAAAATATTTGCTGGTATTTCGGAAACTCGTAATTTCTTGGAAGCTTGGAATCCCCTTTCAATAAAAGTGGTTTTCCAGAGTCTCTGCTTAGGGATACATGAAGTGGAAACAAATCATAGAGACAAAATTGAGAACTCCTTTATTTTCTCAAGTTTCAAAGAGCTACTACAAACCATGTTGGATTTAGAGATCCAAATTCATCTATCTAGATAGGAGAGAGCAGAGGGAACCTAAAAGTATAAACTGCTACTGTAAACGATCCCTTTAACCTAGAGGAACAAAATTCGGTGAGTCAAGTGGGATTTGTATACCGATCATTACCACCAAGTATCATCAAGATTGGATGAAAAAATATTTGCTGGATTTCGGAAACTCGTTATTTCGTAGAAGCTTGGCAACCCCTCTCAATGAAAGTGCTTTTCCACAGTCTGTGCCTAGGGCTACTTGAAGAGGAAACAAACCATAGAGAAAAAACTGAGAACTCCTTTATTTTGTCAAGTTACAAAGATCTACTACAAACCATGTTGGATTTAGAGTTCCAAATTCATCTATCTATATAGGAGAGAACAGAGTGAAACCTAAAAATAAAAACTGATACTGTAAACGAACGCTTCAACCTAGAAGAACAAAATTTGGTGAGCCAAGTGTGATTTGTGTACTTGTCATTACCGCGACGCATCATCAAGATTGGGTGAAAAAATATTTGCTGGTATTTCCGAAACTCGTAATTTCTAGGAAGCTTGGCAACCCCATTCAATGCAAGTGTTTTCCACAGTCTCTGCTTAGGGCTAGATGAAGAGGAAACAAATCATAGAGACAAAACTGAGAACTCCTTTATTTTGTCAAGTTTCAAAGAGCTACTACAAAACATGTTAGATTTAGAGTTCCATATTCATCTATCTATATAGGAGAGAACAGAATGAAACCTAAAAAGGAAAAATGCTACTGTAAACGAACGCTTCAACCTAGAAGAACAAAATTTGGTGAGCCAAGTGATATTTGTGGACTTGTCATTACCACCACGTATCATCAAGATTGGGTGAAAAAATATTTGCTCGTATTTCGGAAACTCGTAATTTCTTGGAAGATTGTCAACCCCTCTCAATGAAAGTGCTTTTCCACAGTCTGTGCCTAGGGCTACTTGAAGTGGATACAAACCATAGAGACAAAACTGAGAACTCCTTTATTTTGTCAAGTTTCAAAGAGCTACTACAAACCATATTGGATTTAGAGTTCCAAAATCATCTACCTATATAGGAGAGAACAGATTGAAACCTAAAAATAAAAACTGCAACTGTAAACGAACGCTTCAACCTAGAAGAATAAAATTTGATGAGCCAAGTGGGATTTCTGTACTGATCATTACCACCAAGTATCATCAAGATTGGGTGAAAAAATATTTGCTGGTATTTCGGAAACTCGTTATATCTTAGAAGATTGGCAAGCCCTCTCGATGAAAGTGCTTTTCCACAGTCTGTGCCTAGGGCTACTTGAAGAGGAAACAAACCATAGAGACAAAACTGAGAACTCCATCATTTTGTCAAGTTTCAAAGATCTACTACAAACCAGGTTGGATTTAGAGTTCCAAATTCGTCTATCTATATAGGAGAGACAAGAGTGAAAAATAAATATAAAAACTGCTACTGCAGATGAAGGCTTCAACAGTGAAGAACAAAATTTGGTGAGCAAGTGGGATTTGTGTACTGATCATTACCACCAAGTATCATCAAGATTGGGTGAAAAAATATTTGCTGGTACTTCGGAAACTCGTAATTTCTTGGAAGTTTGGCAAACCCTTTCAATAAAAGTGGTTTTCCACAGTCTCTGCTTAGGGCTACAAGAAGCGGAAACAAATCATAGAAACAAAACTGAGAACTCCTTTATTTTTTCAAGTTTCAAAGAGCTACTACAAACCATGTTGGATTTAGAGTTCCAAATTCATCTATGTATATAGGAGAGAACACAGTGAAACCTAAAAATAAAAACTGCTACTGTAAACGAATGCTTCAACGTAGAAGAACAAAATTTGGTGAGCCAAGTGGATTTGTGTACTTGTCATTACCACCACGTATCATCAACATTGGGTGAAAAAATATTTGCTGGTATTTCGGAAACTCGTAATTTCTTGGAAGCTTGGCATCCCCTTTCAATAAAAGTGGTTTTTCAGAGTCTCTGCTTAGGGATACATGAAGTGGAAACAAATCATAGAGACAAAATTGAGAACTCCTTTATTTTCTCAAGTTTCAAAGAGCTACTACAAACCATGTTGGATTTAGAGATCCAAATTCATCTATCTAGATAGGAGAGAGCAGAGGGAACCTAAAAGTGTAAACTGCTACTGTAAACGATCCCTTTAACCTAGAGGAACAAAATTCAGTGAGTCAGGTGGGATTTGTATACCGATCATTACCACCAAGTATCATCAAGATTGGATGAAAAAATATTTGCTGGATTTCGGAAACTCGTTATTTCGTAGAAGCTTGGCAACCTCTCTCAATGAAAGTGCTTTTCCACAGTCTGTGCCTAGGGCTACTTGAAGAGGAAACAAACCATAGAGAAAAAACTGAGAACTCCTTTATTTTATCAAGTTACAAAGATCTACTACAAACCATGTTGGATTTAGAGTTCCAAATTCATCTATCTATATAGGAGAGAACAGAGTGAAACCTAAAAATAAAAACTGATACTGTAAACGAACGCTTCAACCTAGAAGAACAAAATTTGGTGAGCCAAGTGGGATTTGTGTACTTGTCATTACCGCGACGCATCATCAAGATTGGGTAAAAAAATATTTGCTGGTATTTCCGAAACTCGTAATTTCTAGGAAGCTTGGCAACCCCATTCAATGCAAGTGTTTTCCACAGTCTCTGCTTAGGGCTAGATGAAGAGGAAACAAATCATAGAGACAAAACTGAGAACTCCTTTATTTTGTCAAGTTTCAAAGAGCTACTACAAAACATGTTAGATTTAGAGTTCCATATTCATCTATCTATATAGGAGAGAACAGAATGAAACCTAAAAAGGAAAAATGCTACTGTAAACGAACGCTTCAACCTAGAAGAACAAAATTTGGTGAGCCAAGTGATATTTGTGGACTTGTCATTACCACCACGTATCATCAAGATTGGGTGAAAAAATATTTGCTCGTATTTCGGAAACTCGTAATTTCTTGGAAGATTGTCAACCCCTCTCAATGAAAGTGCTTTTCCACAGTCTGTGCCTAGGGCTACTTGAAGTGGATACAAACCATAGAGAGAAAACTGAGAACTCCTTTATTTTGTCAAGTTTCAAAGAGCTACTACAAACCATATTGGATTTAGAGTTCCAAAATCATCTACCTATATAGGAGAGAACAGATTGAAACCTAAAAATAAAAACTGCAACTGTAAACGAACGCTTCAACCTAGAAGAATAAAATTTGATGAGCCAAGTGGGATTTCTGTACTGATCATTACCACCAAGTATCATCAAGATTGGGTGAAAAAATATTTGCTGGTATTTCGGAAACTCGTTATATCTTAGAATATTGGCAAGCCCTCTCGATGAAAGTGCTTTTCCACAGTCTGTGCCTAGGGCTACTTGAAGAGGAAACAAACCATAGAGACAAAACTGAGAACTCCATCATTTTGTCAAGTTTCAAAGATCTACTACAAACCAGGTTGGATTTAGAGTTCCAAATTCGTCTATCTATATAGGAGAGACAAGAGTGAAAAATAAATATAAAAACTGCTACTGCAGATGAAGGCTTCAACACTGAAGAACAAAATTTGGTGAGCAAGTGGGATTTGTGTACTGATCATTACCACCAAGTATCATCAAGATTGGGTGAAAAAATATTTGCTGGTACTTCGGAAACACGTAATTTCTTGGAAGTTTGGCAAACCCTTTCAATAAAAGTGGTTTTCCACAGTCTCTGCTTAGGGCTACAAGAAGCGGAAACAAATCATAGAAACAAAACTGAGAACTCCTTTATTTTTTCAAGTTTCAAAGAGCTACTACAAACCATGTTGGATTTAGAGTTCCAAATTCATCTATGTATATAGGAGAGAACACAGTGAAACCTAAAAATAAAAACTGCTACTGTAAACGAATGCTTCAACGTAGAAGAACAAAATTTGGTGAGCCAAGTGGATTTGTGTACTTGTCATTACCACCACGTATCATCAACATTGGGTGAAAAAATATTTGCTGGTATTTCGGAAACTCGTAATTTCTTGGAAGCTTGGCATCCCCTTTCAATAAAAGTGGTTTTCCAGAGTCTCTGCTTAGGGATACATGAAGTGGAAACAAATCATAGAGACAAAATTGAGAACTCCTTTATTTTGTCAAGTTTCAAAGAGCTACTACAAAACATGTTAGATTTAGAGTTCCATATTCATCTATCTATATAGGAGAGAACAGAATGAAACCTAAAAAGGAAAAATGCTACTGTAAACGAACGCTTCAACCTAGAAGAACAAAATTTGGTGAGCCAAGTGATATTTGTGGACTTGTCATTACCACCACGTATCATCAAGATTGGGTGAAAAAATATTTGCTCGTATTTCGGAAACTCGTAATTTCTTGGAAGATTGTCAACCCCTCTCAATGAAAGTGCTTTTCCACAGTCTGTGCCTAGGGCTACTTGAAGTGGATACAAACCATAGAGACAAAACTGAGAACTCCTTTATTTTCTCAAGTTTCAAAGAGCTACTGCAAACCATATTGGATTTAGAGTTCCAAAATCATCTACCTATATAGGAGAGAGCAGAGGGAACCTAAAAGTATAAACTGCTACTGTAAACGATCCCTTTAACCTAGAGGAACAAAATTCGGTGAGTCAAGTGGGATTTGTATACCGATCATTACCACCAAGTATCATCAAGATTGGATGAAAAAATATTTGCTGGATTTCGGAAACTCGTTATTTCGTAGAAGCTTGGCAACCCCTCTCAATGAAAGTGCTTTTCCACAGTCTGTGCCTAGGGCTACTTGAAGAGGAAACAAACCATAGAGAAAAAACTGAGAACTCCTTTATTTTGTCAAGTTACAAAGATCTACTACAAACCATGTTGGATTTAGAGTTCCAAATTCATCTATCTATATAGGAGAGAACAGAGTGAAACCTAAAAATAAAAACTGATACTGTAAACGAACGCTTCAACCTAAAAGAACAAAATTTGGTGAGCCAAGTGGGATTTGTGTACTTGTCATTACCGCGACGCATCATCAAGATTGGGTGAAAAAATATTTGCTGGTATTTCCGAAACTCGTAATTTCTAGGAAGCTTGGCAACCCCATTCAATGCAAGTGTTTTCCACAGTCTCTGCTTAGGGCTAGATGAAGAGGAAACAAATCATAGAGACAAAACTGAGAACTCCTTTATTTTGTCAAGTTTCA
The DNA here is from genome assembly GCF_048772815.1 of Callospermophilus lateralis. Lineage (NCBI taxonomy): Eukaryota > Metazoa > Chordata > Mammalia > Rodentia > Sciuridae > Callospermophilus > Callospermophilus lateralis. The sequence continues at coordinate 126,266 of NW_027512588.1, forward strand.
AAGAGCTACTACAAAACATGTTAGATTTAGAGTTCCATATTCATCTATCTATATAGGAGAGAACAGAATGAAACCTAAAAAGGAAAAATGCTACTGTAAATGAACGCTTCAACCTAGAAGAACAAAATTTGGTGAGCCAAGTGATATTTGTGGACTTGTCATTACCACCACGAATCATCAAGATTGGGTGAAAAAATATTTGCTCATATTTCGGAAACTCGTAATTTCTTGGAAGATTGTCAACCCCGCTCAATGAAAGTGCTTTTCCACAGTCTGTGCCTAGGGCTACTTGAAGTGGATACAAACCATAGAGACAAAACTGAGAACTCCTTTATTTTGTCAAGTTTCAAAGAGCTACTACAAACCATATTGGATTTAGAGTTCCAAAATCATCTACCTATATATGAGAGAACAGATTGAAACCTAAAAATAAAAACTGCAACTGTAAACGAACGCTTCAACCTAGAAGAATAAAATTTGATGAGCCAAGTGGGATTTCTGTACTGATCATTACCACCAAGTATCATCAAGATTGGGTGAAAAAATATTTGCTGGTATTTCGGAAACTCGTTATATCTTAGAAGATTGGCAAGCCCTCTCGATGAAAGTGCTTTTCCACAGTCTGTGCCTAGGGCTACTTGAAGAGGAAACAAACCATAGAGACAAAACTGAGAACTCCATCATT
>NW_027512588.1:127150-148667 GCF_048772815.1 Callospermophilus lateralis
CTAGGTTGAAGCATTCATCTACAGTAGCAGTTTTTATATTTAGGTTTCACTCTGTTCTCTGCTATATAGGAAGATGAATTTGGAACTCTAAATCCAACATGGTTTGTAGTAGCTCTTTGAAACTTGACAAAATAAAGGAGTTCTCAGTTTTGTTTCTATGGTTTGTTTCCTCTTCAACTAGTCCTAGGCACAGACTGTAGAAAAGCAATTTCATTGAGTGGGGTTGCCAAGCTTCTAAGAAATAACGAGTTTCCGAATTACCAGCAAATATTTTTTCACCCAATCTTGATGATACTTGGTGGTAATGATCAGTACACAAATCCCACTTGGCTCACCAAATTTTGTTCTTCTAGGTTGAAGCGTTCGTCTACAGTAGCAGTTTTTATATTTAGGTTTCACTCTGTTCTCTCCTATACAGATAGATGAATGTGGAACTCTAAATCCAATATGGTTTGTTGTAGCTTTTGAAACTTGACGAAATAAAAGAGTTCTCAGTTTTGTCTCTATGATTTGTTTCCGCTTCAAGTAGCCCCAAGCAAGAATGTGGAAAAGCATTTTCATTGAGAAAAGTTGCCAAGCTTCCAAGAAATTACGAGTTTCCAAAATACCAGCAAATATATTTTCACCCAATCTTGATGACACTTGGTGGTAAGGACAAGTACACAAATCCAACATGGCTCACCAAATTATGTTCTTCTAGGTTGAAGCATTTGTCTACAGTAGCAGTTTTTATTTTTATGTTTTACACTGTTCTCTCCTATACAGATAGATGAATTTGGAACTCTAAATCCAACATGGTTTGTAGTAGCTCTTTGAAACTTGACAAAATAAATGAGTTCTCAGTTTTGTCTCTATGGTTTGTTTCCTCTTCAAATAGCCCAGGCACAGATGGTGGAAAAGCACTTTCATTGAGAGGGGTTGCCAAGCTTCCAAGAAATTACCAGTTTCTGATATACCAGCAAATATTTTTTCACCCAATCTTGATGATACTTCTTGGTAATGATCGGAACACAAATCCCACTTGACTCACCAAATTTTGTTCTTCTAGGTTGATGCGTTCGTTTTCAGTAGGAGTTTTTATTTTTAGGTTTCACTCTGTTCTCTCCTGAATAGATAGATGAATTTGGAACTCTAAATCCAACATGGTTTGTAGTATCTCTTTGAAACTTGACAAAATAAAGGAGTTCTCAGTTTTGTCTCTATTCTTTGTTTCCTCTTCAAGTAGCCCTAAGCAGAGACTGTGGAAAAGCAATTTCATTGAGAGGGGTTGCCAAGCTTCCAAGAAATTACGAGTTTCCGAAATACCAGCAAATATTTATTCACCCAATCTTGATGATAATGGTGGTAATGACAAGCCCACAAATCCCACTTGGCTCACCAAATTTTGTTCTTCTAGGTTGAAGCGTTCGTCTACAGTAGCAGTTTTTCTATTTAGGTTTCACTCTGTTCATTCTTATATAGATAGATGAATTTGGAACTCTAAACCCAATATGGTTTGAAGTAGCTCTTTGAAACTAGACAAAATAAAGGAGTTCTCAGTTTTGTCTCTATGATTTGTTTCCGCTTCAAGTAGCCCTAAGCAGAGACTGTGGAAAAGCACTTTCATTGAGAGGGGTTGCCAAGCTTCCAACAAATTAAGAGTTTCCGAAATACCAGCAAATATTTTTTCACCCAATGTTGATGATACTTGGTGATAATGATCAGTACACAAATCCCTCTTCGCTCACAAAATTTTGTTCTTCTAGGTTGAAGCGTTCTTCTATAGTACCAGTTTAAAGGTTTAGGTTTCACTCTGTTCTCTCGTATATAGATACATGAATTTGGAACTCTAAATCCAACTTGGTTTGTTAGCTCTTTGAAACTTGACAAAATAAAGGAGGTCTCAGTTTTGTCTCTATGGTTTGTTTCCTCTTCAAGTAGCCCTAGGCACAGACGGTGGAAAAGCACTTTCATTGAGAGGGGTTGCCAAGCTTCCAAGAAATTACGATGTTTCCGAAATAGCAGCAAATATTTTTTCACCCAATCTTGATGATACTTGGTGGTAATGATCAGTACACAAAACCCACTTCGCTCACCAAATTTTGTTCTTCTAGATTGAAGCGTTCGTCTACAGTAGCAGTTTTTATATTTAGGTTTCACTCTGTTCTCTCCTATATAGATAGAAGAATTTGGCACTCTAAATCCAACATGGTTTGTAGTAGCTCTTTGAAACTTGACAAAATAAAGGAGTTCTCAGTTTTGTCTCTATGATTTGTTTCCGCTTCAAGTAGCCCTAAGCAGAGACTGTGGAAAAGCACTTTCATTGAGAGGGGTTGCCAAGCTTCCAAGAAATTACGAGTTTCCGAAATACCAGCAAATATTTTTTCACCCAATCTTGATGATACGTTGTGGTAATGACAAGTCCACAAATCCCACTTGGCTCACCAAATTTTGTTCTTCTAGGTTGAAGCGTTCGTTTACAGTAGCTGTTTTTATTTTTAGGTTTCACTCTGTTCTCTCGTATATAGATAGATGAATTTGGAACTCGAAATCCAACATGTTTTGTAGTGGCTCTTTGAAACTTGACAAAATAAAGGAGTTCTCAGTTTTGTCTCTATGATTTGTTTCCGATTCAAGTAGCCCTGGCACAGACGGTGGAAAAGCACTTTCATTGAGAGGGGTTGCCAAGCTTCCAAGAAATAACGAGTTTCCGAAATACCAGCAAATATTTTTTCACCCAATCTTGATGATACTTGGTGGTAAGGACAAGTACACAAATCCCACTTGGCTCACCAAATTCTGTTCTTCTAGATTGAAGCATTCGTCTTCAGTAGCAATTTTTATTTTTAGGTTCTACTCTGTTCTCTCCTATATAAATAGATGAATTTTTAACTCTAAAACCAACATGGTTTGTAGTAGCTCTTTGAAACTTGACAAAATAAAGGAGTTCTCAGTTTTGTCTCTATGATTTGTTTCTGCTTCAAGTAGCCCTAAGCAGAGACTTTGGAACAGCACTTTCATTTAGAGGGGTTGTCAAGTTTCTAAGAAATAACGAGTTTCCGAATTACCAGCATATATATTTTCAACCAATCTTGATGATACTTGGTGGTGAAGATCGGTACACAAATCCCACTTGGCTCACCAAATTTTGTTCTTCTAGGTTGAAGCGTTCGTCTACAGTAGCAGTTTTTATATTTAGGTTTCACTCTGTTCTCTCATATAGATAGATGAATTTGGAACTCTAAATCCAATATGGTTTGTAGTAGCTCTTTGAAACTTGACAAAATAAAGGAGTTTTCAGTTTTGTCTCTATGATTTGTTTCCGCTTCAAGTAGCCCTAAGCAGAGGCTGTTGAAAAGCACTTTCATTGAGAGGGGTTGCCAAGCTTCCAATAAATTACGATTTTCCGAAATACCAGCAAATATTTTTTCACCCAATCTTGATGATACGTGGTGGTAATGACAAGTCCACAAATCCCACTTGGCTCACCAAATTTTGTTCTTCTAGGTTGAAGCGTTCGTTTACAGTAGCAGTTTTTATTTTTAGGTTTCACTCTGTTCTCTCCTATATAGATAGATGAATTTGGAACTCTAAATCCAACATGGTTTGTAGTAGCTCTTTGAAACTTGACAAAATAAAGGAGTTCTCAGTGTTGTCTCTATGGTTTGTTTTTTTTTCAAGGAGCCCTAGGCACAGACGGTGGAAAAGCACTTTCATTGAGAGGGATTGCCAAGCTTCCAAGAAATTATGATGTTTCCGAAATAGCAGCAAATATTTTTTCACCCAATCTTGATGATACTTGGTGGTAATGATCAGTACACACATCCCAGTTGGCTCAAAAATTTTGTTCTTCTAGGTTGAAGCATTCATCTACAGTAGCAGTTTTTATATTTAGGTTTCACTCTGTTCTCTGCTATATAGGAAGATGAATTTGGAACTCTAAATCCAACATGGTTTGTAGTAGCTCTTTGAAACTTGACAAAATAAAGGAGTTCTCAGTTTTGTTTCTATGGTTTGTTTCCTCTTCAACTAGTCCTAGGCACAGACTGTAGAAAAGCAATTTCATTGAGTGGGGTTGCCAAGCTTCTAAGAAATAACGAGTTTCCGAATTACCAGCAAATATTTTTTCACCCAATCTTGATGATACTTGGTGGTAATGATCAGTACACAAATCCCACTTGGCTCACCAAATTTTGTTCTTCTAGGTTGAAGCGTTCGTCTACAGTAGCAGTTTTTATATTTAGGTTTCACTCTGTTCTCTCCTATACAGATAGATGAATGTGGAACTCTAAATCCAATATGGTTTGTTGTAGCTTTTGAAACTTGACGAAATAAAAGAGTTCTCAGTTTTGTCTCTATGATTTGTTTCCGCTTCAAGTAGCCCCAAGCAAGAATGTGGAAAAGCATTTTCATTGAGAAAAGTTGCCAAGCTTCCAAGAAATTACGAGTTTCCAAAATACCAGCAAATATATTTTCACCCAATCTTGATGACACTTGGTGGTAAGGACAAGTACACAAATCCAACATGGCTCACCAAATTATGTTCTTCTAGGTTGAAGCATTTGTCTACAGTAGCAGTTTTTATTTTTATGTTTTACACTGTTCTCTCCTATACAGATAGATGAATTTGGAACTCTAAATCCAACATGGTTTGTAGTAGCTCTTTGAAACTTGACAAAATAAATGAGTTCTCAGTTTTGTCTCTATGGTTTGTTTCCTCTTCAAATAGCCCAGGCACAGATGGTGGAAAAGCACTTTCATTGAGAGGGGTTGCCAAGCTTCCAAGAAATTACCAGTTTCTGATATACCAGCAAATATTTTTTCACCCAATCTTGATGATACTTCTTGGTAATGATCGGAACACAAATCCCACTTGACTCACCAAATTTTGTTCTTCTAGGTTGATGCGTTCGTTTTCAGTAGGAGTTTTTATTTTTAGGTTTCACTCTGTTCTCTCCTGAATAGATAGATGAATTTGGAACTCTAAATCCAACATGGTTTGTAGTATCTCTTTGAAACTTGACAAAATAAAGGAGTTCTCAGTTTTGTCTCTATTCTTTGTTTCCTCTTCAAGTAGCCCTAAGCAGAGACTGTGGAAAAGCAATTTCATTGAGAGGGGTTGCCAAGCTTCCAAGAAATTACGAGTTTCCGAAATACCAGCAAATATTTATTCACCCAATCTTGATGATAATGGTGGTAATGACAAGCCCACAAATCCCACTTGGCTCACCAAATTTTGTTCTTCTAGGTTGAAGCGTTCGTCTACAGTAGCAGTTTTTCTATTTAGGTTTCACTCTGTTCATTCTTATATAGATAGATGAATTTGGAACTCTAAACCCAATATGGTTTGAAGTAGCTCTTTGAAACTAGACAAAATAAAGGAGTTCTCAGTTTTGTCTCTATGATTTGTTTCCGCTTCAAGTAGCCCTAAGCAGAGACTGTGGAAAAGCACTTTCATTGAGAGGGGTTGCCAAGCTTCCAACAAATTAAGAGTTTCCGAAATACCAGCAAATATTTTTTCACCCAATGTTGATGATACTTGGTGATAATGATCAGTACACAAATCCCTCTTCGCTCACAAAATTTTGTTCTTCTAGGTTGAAGCGTTCTTCTATAGTACCAGTTTAAAGGTTTAGGTTTCACTCTGTTCTCTCGTATATAGATACATGAATTTGGAACTCTAAATCCAACTTGGTTTGTTAGCTCTTTGAAACTTGACAAAATAAAGGAGGTCTCAGTTTTGTCTCTATGGTTTGTTTCCTCTTCAAGTAGCCCTAGGCACAGACGGTGGAAAAGCACTTTCATTGAGAGGGGTTGCCAAGCTTCCAAGAAATTACGATGTTTCCGAAATAGCAGCAAATATTTTTTCACCCAATCTTGATGATACTTGGTGGTAATGATCAGTACACAAAACCCACTTCGCTCACCAAATTTTGTTCTTCTAGATTGAAGCGTTCGTCTACAGTAGCAGTTTTTATATTTAGGTTTCACTCTGTTCTCTCCTATATAGATAGAAGAATTTGGCACTCTAAATCCAACATGGTTTGTAGTAGCTCTTTGAAACTTGACAAAATAAAGGAGTTCTCAGTTTTGTCTCTATGATTTGTTTCCGCTTCAAGTAGCCCTAAGCAGAGACTGTGGAAAAGCACTTTCATTGAGAGGGGTTGCCAAGCTTCCAAGAAATTACGAGTTTCCGAAATACCAGCAAATATTTTTTCACCCAATCTTGATGATACGTTGTGGTAATGACAAGTCCACAAATCCCACTTGGCTCACCAAATTTTGTTCTTCTAGGTTGAAGCGTTCGTTTACAGTAGCTGTTTTTATTTTTAGGTTTCACTCTGTTCTCTCGTATATAGATAGATGAATTTGGAACTCGAAATCCAACATGTTTTGTAGTGGCTCTTTGAAACTTGACAAAATAAAGGAGTTCTCAGTTTTGTCTCTATGATTTGTTTCCGATTCAAGTAGCCCTGGCACAGACGGTGGAAAAGCACTTTCATTGAGAGGGGTTGCCAAGCTTCCAAGAAATAACGAGTTTCCGAAATACCAGCAAATATTTTTTCACCCAATCTTGATGATACTTGGTGGTAAGGACAAGTACACAAATCCCACTTGGCTCACCAAATTCTGTTCTTCTAGATTGAAGCATTCGTCTTCAGTAGCAATTTTTATTTTTAGGTTCTACTCTGTTCTCTCCTATATAAATAGATGAATTTGGAACTCTAAAACCAACATGGTTTGTAGTAGCTCTTTGAAACTTGACAAAATAAAGGAGTTCTCAGTTTTGTCTCTATGATTTGTTTCTGCTTCAAGTAGCCCTAAGCAGAGACTTTGGAACAGCACTTTCATTTAGAGGGGTTGTCAAGTTTCTAAGAAATAACGAGTTTCCGAATTACCAGCATATATATTTTCAACCAATCTTGATGATACTTGGTGGTGAAGATCGGTACACAAATCCCACTTGGCTCACCAAATTTTGTTCTTCTAGGTTGAAGCGTTCGTCTACAGTAGCAGTTTTTATATTTAGGTTTCACTCTGTTCTCTCATATAGATAGATGAATTTGGAACTCTAAATCCAATATGGTTTGTAGTAGCTCTTTGAAACTTGACAAAATAAAGGAGTTTTCAGTTTTGTCTCTATGATTTGTTTCCGCTTCAAGTAGCCCTAAGCAGAGGCTGTTGAAAAGCACTTTCATTGAGAGGGGTTGCCAAGCTTCCAATAAATTACGATTTTCCGAAATACCAGCAAATATTTTTTCACCCAATCTTGATGATACGTGGTGGTAATGACAAGTCCACAAATCCCACTTGGCTCACCAAATTTTGTTCTTCTAGGTTGAAGCGTTCGTTTACAGTAGCAGTTTTTATTTTTAGGTTTCACTCTGTTCTCTCCTATATAGATAGATGAATTTGGAACTCTAAATCCAACATGGTTTGTAGTAGCTCTTTGAAACTTGACAAAATAAAGGAGTTCTCAGTGTTGTCTCTATGGTTTGTTTTTTCTTCAAGGAGCCCTAGGCACAGACGGTGGAAAAGCACTTTCATTGAGAGGGATTGCCAAGCTTCCAAGAAATTATGATGTTTCCGAAATAGCAGCAAATATTTTTTCACCCAATCTTGATGATACTTGGTGGTAATGATCAGTACACACATCCCAGTTGGCTCAAAAATTTTGTTCTTCTAGGTTGAAGCATTCATCTACAGTAGCAGTTTTTATATTTAGGTTTCACTCTTGTTCTCTGCTATATAGGAAGATGAATTTGGAACTCTAAATCCAACATGGTTTGTAGTAGCTCTTTGAAACTTGACAAAATAAAGGAGTTCTCAGTTTTGTTTCTATGGTTTGTTTCCTCTTCAACTAGTCCTAGGCACAGACTGTAGAAAAGCAATTTCATTGAGTGGGGTTGCCAAGCTTCTAAGAAATAACGAGTTTCCGAATTACCAGCAAATATTTTTTCACCCAATCTTGATGATACTTGGTGGTAATGATCAGTACACAAATCCCACTTGGCTCACCAAATTTTGTTCTTCTAGGTTGAAGCGTTCGTCTACAGTAGCAGTTTTTATATTTAGGTTTCACTCTGTTCTCTCCTATACAGATAGATGAATGTGGAACTCTAAATCCAATATGGTTTGTTGTAGCTTTTGAAACTTGACGAAATAAAAGAGTTCTCAGTTTTGTCTCTATGATTTGTTTCCGCTTCAAGTAGCCCCAAGCAAGAATGTGGAAAAGCATTTTCATTGAGAAAAGTTGCCAAGCTTCCAAGAAATTACGAGTTTCCAAAATACCAGCAAATATATTTTCACCCAATCTTGATGACACTTGGTGGTAAGGACAAGTACACAAATCCAACATGGCTCACCAAATTATGTTCTTCTAGGTTGAAGCATTTGTCTACAGTAGCAGTTTTTATTTTTATGTTTTACACTGTTCTCTCCTATACAGATAGATGAATTTGGAACTCTAAATCCAACATGGTTTGTAGTAGCTCTTTGAAACTTGACAAAATAAATGAGTTCTCAGTTTTGTCTCTATGGTTTGTTTCCTCTTCAAATAGCCCAGGCACAGATGGTGGAAAAGCACTTTCATTGAGAGGGGTTGCCAAGCTTCCAAGAAATTACCAGTTTCTGATATACCAGCAAATATTTTTTCACCCAATCTTGATGATACTTCTTGGTAATGATCGGAACACAAATCCCACTTGACTCACCAAATTTTGTTCTTCTAGGTTGATGCGTTCGTTTTCAGTAGGAGTTTTTATTTTTAGGTTTCACTCTGTTCTCTCCTGAATAGATAGATGAATTTGGAACTCTAAATCCAACATGGTTTGTAGTATCTCTTTGAAACTTGAAAAAATAAAGGAGTTCTCAGTTTTGTCTCTATTGTTTGTTTCCTCTTCAAGTAGCCCTAAGCAGAGACTGTGGAAAAGCAATTTCATTGAGAGGGGTTGCCAAGCTTCCAAGAAGTTACGAGTTTCCGAAATACCAGCAAATATTTATTCACCCAATCTTGATGATAATGGTGGTAATGACAAGCCCACAAATCCCACTTGGCTCACCAAATTTTGTTCTTCTAGGTTGAAGCGTTCGTCTACAGTAGCAGTTTTTCTATTTAGGTTTCACTCTGTTCATTCTTATATAGATAGATGAATTTGGAACTCTAAACCCAATATGGTTTGAAGTAGCTCTTTGAAACTAGACAAAATAAAGGAGTTCTCAGTTTTGTCTCTATGATTTGTTTCCGCTTCAAGTAGCCCTAAGCAGAGACTGTGGAAAAGCACTTTCATTGAGAGGGGTTGCCAAGCTTCCAACAAATTAAGAGTTTCCGAAATACCAGCAAATATTTTTTCACCCAATGTTGATGATACTTGGTGATAATGATCAGTACACAAATCCCTCTTCGCTCACAAAATTTTGTTCTTCTAGGTTGAAGCGTTCTTCTATAGTACCAGTTTAAAGGTTTAGGTTTCACTCTGTTCTCTCGTATATAGATACATGAATTTGGAACTCTAAATCCAACTTGGTTTGTTAGCTCTTTGAAACTTGACAAAATAAAGGAGGTCTCAGTTTTGTCTCTATGGTTTGTTTCCTCTTCAAGTAGCCCTAGGCACAGACGGTGGAAAAGCACTTTCATTGAGAGGGGTTGCCAAGCTTCCAAGAAATTACGATGTTTCCGAAATAGCAGCAAATATTTTTTCACCCAATCTTGATGATACTTGGTGGTAATGATCAGTACACAAAACCCACTTCGCTCACCAAATTTTGTTCTTCTAGATTGAAGCGTTCGTCTACAGTAGCAGTTTTTATATTTAGGTTTCACTCTGTTCTCTCCTATATAGATAGAAGAATTTGGCACTCTAAATCCAACATGGTTTGTAGTAGCTCTTTGAAACTTGACAAAATAAAGGAGTTCTCAGTTTTGTCTCTATGATTTGTTTCCGCTTCAAGTAGCCCTAAGCAGAGACTGTGGAAAAGCACTTTCATTGAGAGGGGTTGCCAAGCTTCCAAGAAATTACGAGTTTCCGAAATACCAGCAAATATTTTTTCACCCAATCTTGATGATACGTTGTGGTAATGACAAGTCCACAAATCCCACTTGGCTCACCAAATTTTGTTCTTCTAGGTTGAAGCGTTCGTTTACAGTAGCTGTTTTTATTTTTAGGTTTCACTCTGTTCTCTCGTATATAGATAGATGAATTTGGAACTCGAAATCCAACATGTTTTGTAGTGGCTCTTTGAAACTTGACAAAATAAAGGAGTTCTCAGTTTTGTCTCTATGATTTGTTTCCGCTTCAAGTAGCCCTGGCACAGACGGTGGAAAAGCACTTTCATTGAGAGGGGTTGCCAAGCTTCCAAGAAATAACGAGTTTCCGAAATACCAGCAAATATTTTTTCACCCAATCTTGATGATACTTGGTGGTAAGGACAAGTACACAAATCCCACTTGGCTCACCAAATTCTGTACTTCTAGATTGAAGCATTCGTCTTCAGTAGCAATTTTTATTTTTAGGTTCTACTCTGTTCTCTCCTATATAAATAGATGAATTTGGAACTCTAAAACCAACATGGTTTGTAGTAGCTCTTTGAAACTTGACAAAATAAAGGAGTTCTCAGTTTTGTCTCTATGATTTGTTTCTGCTTCAAGTAGCCCTAAGCAGAGACTTTGGAACAGCACTTTCATTTAGAGGGGTTGTCAAGTTTCTAAGAAATAACGAGTTTCCGAATTACCAGCATATATATTTTCAACCAATCTTGATGATACTTGGTGGTGAAGATCGGTACACAAATCCCACTTGGCTCACCAAATTTTGTTCTTCTAGGTTGAAGCGTTCGTCTACAGTAGCAGTTTTTATATTTAGGTTTCACTCTGTTCTCTCATATAGATAGATGAATTTGGAACTCTGAATCCAATATGGTTTGTAGTAGCTCTTTGAAAGTTGACACAATAAAGGAGTTTTCAGTTTTGTCTCTATGATTTGTTTCCGCTTCAAGTAGCCCTAAGCAGAGACTGTTGAAAAGCACTTTCATTGAGAGGGGTTGCCAAGCTTCCAATAAATTACGATTTTCCGAAATACCAGCAAATATTTTTTCACCCAATCTTGATGATACGTGGTGGTAATGACAAGTCCACAAATCCCACTTGGCTCACCAAATTTTGTTCTTCTAGGTTGAAGCGTTCGTTTACAGTAGCAGTTTTTATTTTTAGGTTTCACTCTGTTCTCTCCTATATAGATAGATGAATTTGGAACTCTAAATCCAACATGGTTTGTAGTAGCTCTTTGAAACTTGACAAAATAAAGGAGTTCTCAGTGTTGTCTCTATGGTTTGTTTTTTCTTCAAGGAGCCCTAGGCACAGACGGTGGAAAAGCACTTTCATTGAGAGGGATTGCCAAGCTTCCAAGAAATTATGATGTTTCCGAAATAGCAGCAAATATTTTTTCACCCAATCTTGATGATACTTGGTGGTAATGATCAGTACACACATCCCTGTTGGCTCAAAAATTTTGTTCTTCTAGGTTGAAGCATTCATCTACAGTAGCAGTTTTTATATTTAGGTTTCACTCTGTTCTCTGCTATATAGGAAGATGAATTTGGAACTCTAAATCCAACATGGTTTGTAGTAGCTCTTTGAAACTTGACAAAATAAAGGAGTTCTCAGTTTTGTTTCTATGGTTTGTTTCCTCTTCAACTAGTCCTAGGCACAGACTGTAGAAAAGCAATTTCATTGAGTGGGGTTGCCAAGCTTCTAAGAAATAACGAGTTTCCGAATTACCAGCAAATATTTTTTCACCCAATCTTGATGATACTTGGTGGTAATGATCAGTACACAAATCCCACTTGGCTCACCAAATTTTGTTCTTCTAGGTTGAAGCGTTCGTCTACAGTAGCAGTTTTTATATTTAGGTTTCACTCTGTTCTCTCCTATACAGATAGATGAATGTGGAACTCTAAATCCAATATGGTTTGTAGTAGCTTTTGAAACTTGACAAAATAAAAGAGTTCTCAGTTTTGTCTCTATGATTTGTTTCCGCTTCAAGTAGCCCCAAGCAAGAATGTGGAAAAGCATTTTCATTGAGAAAAGTTGCCAAGCTTCCAAGAAATTACGAGTTTCCAAAATACCAGCAAATATATTTTCACCCAATCTTGATGACACTTGGTGGTAAGGACAAGTACACAAATCCCACATGGCTCACCAAATTATGTTCTTCTAGGTTGAAGCATTCGTCTACAGTAGCAGTTTTTATTTTTATGTTTTTCACTGTTCTCTCCTATATAGATAGATGAATTTGGAACTCTAAATTCAACATGGTTTGTAGTAGCTCTTTGAAACTTGACAAAATAAATGAGTTCTCAGTTTTGTCTCTATTATTTGTTTCCGCTTCAAGTACCCCTAGGAACAGACAGTGGAAAAGCACTTTCATTGAGAGGGTTGCCAAGCTTCTAAGAAATAACGACTTTCCGAAATACCAGCAAATATTTTTTTCACCCAATGTTGATGATACTTGGTGGTAATGATCGGTACACAAATCCCACTTGGCTCACCAAATTTTGTTCTTCCAGGTTGAAGCGTTCTTCTACAGTAGCAGTTTTTATGTTTAGGTTTCACTCTGTTCTCTGCTATATAGATAGATGAATTTGGAACTCTAAATGCAACATGGTTTGTAGTGGCTTTTTGAAACTTGACAAAATAAAGGAGTTCTCAGTTTTGTCTCTATGGTTTGTTTCCTCTTCACATAGCCCTAGGCACAGACGGTGGAAAAGCACTTTCATGGAGAGGGGTTGCCAAGCTTCCAAGAAATTACGAGTTTCCGAAATACCAGCAAATATTTTTTCACCCAATCTTGATGATACGTGGTGGTAATGACAAGTCCACAAATCCCACTTGGCTCCCAAATTTTGTTCCTCTAGGTTGAAGCGTTCGTTTACAGTAGCAGTTTTTATTTGTATTTTTCACTGTGTTCTCTGCTATATAGATAGATGAATTTGGAACTCTAAATCCAACATGGTTTGTAGTAGCTCTTTGAAACTTGACAAAATAAAGGAGTTCTCAGTTTTGTCTCCATGATTTGTTTCCGCTTCAAGTAGCCTTAAGCAGAGACTGTGGAAAAGCACTTTCATTGAGAGGGGTTGCCAAGCTTACAAGAAATTACGATGTTTCCGAAATAGCAGCAAATATTTTTTTACCCAATCTTGATGATACTTGGTGGTAATGATCAGTACACAAATCCCACTTGGCTCACCAAATTTTGTTCTTCTAGGTTGAAGCGTTCATCTACAGTAGCATTTTTTATATTTAGGTTTCACTCTGTTCTCTGCTACATAGGTAGATGAATTTGGAACTCTAAATCCAACATCATTCGTAGTAGCTCTTTGAAACTTTGCAAAAGAAAGGAGTTCTCAGTTTTGTCTCTATGGTTTGTTTCCTCTTCATTAGCCCTAGGCACCGACGGTGGAAATGCAATTTCATTGAGAGGGGTTGCCAAGCTTCTAAGAAATAACGAGTTTCCGAAATACCAGCAAATAGTTTTTCACCCAATGTTGATGATACTAGGTGGTAATGATCAGTACAAAATACCCACTTGGCTCACCAAATTTTGTTCTTCTAGATTGAAGCGTTCGTCTACAGTAGCAGTTTTTATATTTAGGTTTCACTCTGTTCTCTCCTATATAGGTAGATGAATTTGGAACTCTAAATCCAACATGGTTTGTAGTAGCTCTTTGAAACTTGACAAAATAAAGGAGTTCTCAGTTTTGTCTCTATGATTTTTTCCGCTTCAAGTAGCCCTAAGCAGTGACTGTGGAAAAGCACTTTCATTGAGAGGGGTTGCCAACCTTCCAAGAAATTAGGAGTTTCCGAAATACCAGCAATTATTTTTTCACCCAATCTTTTTGATACTTGGTGGTAATGATCAGGACACAAATCCCACTTGGCTCACCAAATTTTGTTCTTCTAGATTGAAGCGTTCGTCGACAGTAGCAGTTTTTATATTTAGGTTTCACTCTGTTCTCTCCTATATAGGTAGATGAATTTGGAACTCTAAATCCAACATGGTTTGTAGTAGCTCTTTGAAACGTGACAAAATAAAGGAGTTCTCAGTTTTGTTTCTATGGTTTGTTTCCTCTTCAAGTAGTCCTAGGCACAGACTGTGGAAAAGCACTTTCATTGAGTGGGCTTACCAAGCTTCTAAGAAATAACGAGTTTCTGAAATACCAGCAAATATTTTTTCACCCAATCTTGATGATACTTGGTGGTAATGATCAGTACACAAATCCCACTCGGCTCACCAAGTTTTGTTCTTCTAGTTTGAGGCATTCGTCTACAGTAGCAGTTTTTATTTTTATGTTTTACACTGTTCTCTCCTATATAGATAGATGAATTTGGAACTCTAAATCCAACATGGTTTGTAGTAGCTCTTTGAAACTTGACAAAATAAATGAGTCTCAGTTTTGTCTCTATTATTTGTTTCTGCTTCAAGTACCCCTAGGAACAGACAGTGGAAAAGCACTTTCATTGAGAGGGGTTGCCACGCTTCTAAGAAATAACGACTTTCCGAAATACCAGCAAATATTTTTTTCACCCAATGTTGATGATACTTGGTTGTAATGATCAATACACAAATCCCACTTGGCTCACCAAATTTTGTTCTTCCAGGTTGAAGCGTTCGTCTACAGTAGCAGTTTTTATGTTTAGGTTTCCACTCTGTTCTTGCTATATAGATAGACGAATTTGGAACTCTAAATGCAACATGCTTTGTAGTGGCTTTTGAAACTTGACAAAATAAAGGAGTTCTCAGTTTTGTCTCTATGGTTTGTTTCCTCTTCATATAGCCCTAGGCACAGACGGTGGAAAAGCACTTTCATGGAGAGGGGTTGCCAAGCTTCCAAGAATTTACGAGTTTCCGAAATACCAGCAAATATTTTTTCACCCAATCTTGATGATAAGTGGTGGTATGACAAGTCCACAAATCCCACTTGGCTCACCAAATTTTGTTCTTCTAGGTTGAAGCGTTCATCTACAGTAGCATTTTTTATATTTAGGTTTCACTCTGTTCTCTGCTACATAGGTAGATGAATTTGGAACTCTAAATCCAACATCATTTGTAGTAGCTTTTTGAAAGTTTGCAAAAGAAAGGAGTTCTCAGTTTTGTCTCTATGGTTTGTTTCCTCTTCAATTAGCCCTAGGCACCGACGGTGGAAATGCAATTTCATTGAGAGGGGTTGCCAAGCTTCTAAGAAATAACGAGTTTCCGAAATACCAGCAAGTAGTTTTTCACCCAATGTTGATGATACTAGGTGGTAATGATCAGTACACAATACCCACTTGGCTCACCAAATTTTGTTCTTCTAGATTGAAGCGTTCGTCTACAGTAGCAGTTTTTATATATAAGTTTCACTCTGTTCTCTCCTATATAGGTAGATGAATTTGGAACTCTAAATCCAACATGGTTTGTAGTAGCTCTTTGAAACTTGATAAAAATAAAGGAGTTCTCAGTTTTGTCTCTATGATTTGTTTCCACTTCAAGTAGCCTTAAGCAGAGACTGTGGAAAAGCACTTTCATTGAGAGGTTTTGCCAAGCATCCAAGAAATTACGATGTTTCCGAAATAGCAGCAAATATTTTTTTACCCAATCTTGATGATACTTGGTGGTAATGATCTGTACACAAATCCCACTTGGCTCACCAAATTTTGTTCTTCTAGGTTGAAGCGTTCATCTACAGTAGCAGTTTTATATTTAGGTTTCACTCTGTTCTCTGCTACATAGGTAGATGAATTTGGAACTCTAAATCCAACATGGTTTGTAGTAGCTCTTTGAAACTTGACAAAATAAAGAGTTCTCAGTTTTGTTTCTATCGTTTGTTTCCTCTTCAAGTAGTCCTAGACACAGACTGTGGAAAAGCACTTTCATTGAGTGGGGTTACCAAGCTTCTAAGAAATAAAGAGTTTCTGAAATACCAGCAAATATTTTTTCACCCAATCTTGATGATACTTGGTGGTAATGATCAGTACACAAATCCCACTCGGCTCACCATATTTTGTTCTTCTATTTTGAAGCATTCGTTTACAGTAGCAGTTTTTATTTTTAGGTTTCAATCTGTTCTCTCCTATATAGATAGATGAATTTGGAACTCTAAATCCAACATGGTTTATAGTAGCTCTTTGAAACTTGACAAAATAAAGGAGGTCTCAGTTTGTCTCTATGGATTGTATCCTCTTTAAGTAGCCCTAGGCACTGACTTTGGAAAAGCAACTTTTATTGAGAGGGGTTGCCAAGCTTCCAAGAAATTACGAGTTTCCGAAATACCAGATAATATTTTTTTCACCCAATGTTGATGATACTTGGTGGTAATGATCCGTACACAAATCCCACTTGGCTCACCAAATTTTGTTCTTCCAGGTTGAAGCTTTCGTCTACAGTAGCAGTTTTTATGTTTGGGTTTCACTCTGTTCTCTGCTGTATAGATAGATGAATTTGGAACTCTAAATCCAACACGGTTTGTAGTGGCTTTTTGAAACTTGACAAAATAAAGGAGTTCTCAGTTTTGTCTCCATGATTTGTTTCCGCTTCAAGTAGCCTTAAGCAGAGACTGTGGAAAAGCACTTTCATTGAGAGGGGTTGCCAAGCTTCCAAGAAATTACGATGTTTCCGAAATAGCAGCAAATATTTTTTTACCCAATCTTGATGATACTTGGTGGTAACGATCTGAACACAAATCCCACTTGGCTCACCAAATTTTGTTCTTCTAGGTTGAAGCGTTCATCTACAGTAGCATTTTTATATTTAGGTTTCACTCTGTTCTCTGCTACATAGGTAGATGAATTTGGAACTCTAAATCCAACATCATTTGTGGTAGCTCTTTGAAACTTTGCAAATGAAAGGAGTTCTCAGTTTTGTCTCTATGGTTTGTTTCCTCTTCAATTAGCCCTAGGCACCGACGGTGGAAATGCAATTTCATTGAGAGGGGTTGCAAGCTTCTAAGAAATAACGAGTTTCCGAAATACCAGCAAATAGTTTATCACCCAATGTTGATGATACTTGGTGGTAATGATCAGTACACAAATCCCACTTGGCTCACCAAATTTTGTTCTTCTAGGTTGAAGCGTTCATCTACAGTAGCAGTTTTTATATTTAGGTTTCACTCTGTTCTCTGCTATATAGGTAGATGAATTTGGAACTCTAAATCCAACATCATTTGTAGTAGCTCTTTGAAACTTTGCAAAAAGAAAGGAATTCTCAGTTTTGTCTCTAATGGTTTGTTTCCTCTTCAATTAGCCTAGGCACCGACGGTGGAAATGCAATTTCATTGAGAGGGGATTTCATGCTTCTAAGAAATAACGAGTTTCCGAAATACCAGCAAATAGTTTTTCACCCATGTTGATGATACTTTGTGTTAATGATCAGTACACAAAACCCACTTGGCTCACCAAATTTTGTTCTTCTAGATTGAAGCGTTCGTCTACCGTAGCAGTTTTTATATTTAGGTTTCACTCTGTTCTCTCCTATATAGATAGATGAATTTGGAACTCTAAATCCAACATGGTTTGTAGTAGCTCTTTGACACTTGACAAAATAAAGGATTTCTCAGTTTTGTTTCTATGGTTTGTTTCCTCTTCAAGTAGTCCTAGGCACAGAGTGTAGAAAAGCAATTTCATTGAGTGGGGTTGCCAAGGTTTTAAGAAATAACGAGTTTCCGAATTATCAGCAAATATTTTTTCACCCCAATCTTGATGATACTTGGAGGTAATGATCAGTACACAAAATCCACTTGGCTCACCAAATTTTGTTCTTCTAGGTTGAAGCGTCGTCTACAGTAGCAGTATTTATATTTAGGTTTCACTCTGTTCTCTCCTACACAGATAGATGAATTTGGAACTCTAAATCCAATACGGTTTGTAGTAGCTTTTGAAACTTGACAAAATAAAGGAGTTCTCAATTTTGTCTCTATGGTTTGTTTCCTTTTCAAGTAGCCCTGGCACAGACTGTGGAAAAGCACTTTCATTGAGAGGGGTTGCCAAGCTTCTAAGAAATAACAGAGTTTCCGAAATACCAGCACATATTTTTTCACCCATACTTGATGACACTTGGTGGTAAGGACAAGTACACAAATCCCACATGGCTCACCAAATTCTGTTCTTCTAGGTTGAAGCATTCGACTACAGTAGCAGTTTTTATTTTTAGGTTGTAGTCTGTTCTCTCCTATATAGATAGATGAATTTGGAACTCTAAATCCAACATGGTTTGTAGTAGCTCTTTGAAACTTGACAAAATAAAGGAGTTCTCAGTTTTGTCTCTATGATTTGTTTCCGCTTCAAGTAGCCCTAAGCAGAGACTGTGGAAAAGCACTTTCATTGAGAGGTTGCCAAGCTTCTAAAAATAACGAGTTTCCGATTACCAGCAAATATTTTTTCACCCAATCTTGATGATACTTGGTGGTGAAGATCGATACACAAATTTGACTTGACTCACCAAATTTTGTTCTTCTAGGTTGAAGCGTTTGCCTACAGTAGCAGTTTTTATATTTAGGTTTCACTCTGTCTCTTCTATATAGATAGATGAATTTGGAACTCTAAATCCAATATGGTTTGTAGTAGCTCTTTGAAACTTGACAAAATAAAGGAGGTCTCAGTTTTCTCTCTATGGATTTTTTCCTCTGTAAGTAGCCCTAGGCTCTGACTTGAAAAATCACTTCATTGAGAGGGGTTGCCCAAGCTTCAAAGGAATTGAATTAAGAGTTTCTGAAATACCAGAAAATATATTTTCACCCAATCTTGATGGTACGTGGCGGTAATGACAAGTCCACAAATCCCACATGGCTCACCAAATTTTGTTCTTCTAGGTTGAAGCGTTCATTTACAATAGCAGTATTTATTTTTAGGTTTCACTGTGTTCTCTGCTATATAGATAGATGAATTTGGAACTCTATATCCTACATGGTTTGTAGTAGGTCTTTGAAACTTGACAAAATAAAGGAGGTCTCAGTTTTGTCTCTATGGATTGTTTCCTCTTTAAGTAGCCCTAGGCACTGACTGTGGAAAAGCACTTTCATTGAGAGGGGTTGCCAAGCTTCCAAGAAATTACGAGTTTACGAAATACCAGCAAATATTTTTTTCACCCAATGTTGATGATACTTGGTGGTAATGATCGGTGCACAAATCCCACTTGGCTCACCAAATTTTTGTTCTTCCAGGTTGAAGCCTTCGTCTACAGTAGCAGTTTTTATGTTTAGGTTTCACTCTGTTCTCTGCTATATAGATAGATGAAATTGGAACTCTAAATCCAACATGGTTTGCAGTGGCTCTTTGAAACTTGACAAAATAAAGGAGTTCTCAGTTTTGTCTCTATGATTTTTTCCGCTTCAAGTAGCCCTAAGCAGTGACTGTGGAAAAGCACTTTCATTGAGAGGGGTTGCCAACCTTCCAAGAAATTAGGAGTTTCCGAAATACCAGCAATTATTTTTTCACCCAATCTTTTTGATACTTGGTGGTAATGATCAGGACACAAATCCCACTTGGCTCACCAAATTTTGTTCTTCTAGATTGAAGCGTTCGTGGACAGTAGCAGTTTTTATATTTAGGTTTCACTCTGTTCTCTCCTATATAGGTAGATGAATTTGGAACTCTAAATCCAACATGGTTTGTAGTAGCTCTTTGAAACGTGACAAAATAAAGGAGTTCTCAGTTTTGTTTCTATGGTTTGTTTCCTCTTCAAGTAGTCCTAGGCACAGACTGTGGAAAAGCACTTTCATTGAGTGGGCTTACCAAGCTTCTAAGAAATAACGAGTTTCTGAAATACCAGCAAATATTTTTTCACCCAATCTTGATGATACTTGGTGGTTATGATAAGTACACAAATCCCACTCGGCTCACCAAGTTTTGTTCTTCTAGTTTGAGGCATTCGTTTACAGTAGCAGTTTTAATTGTTAGGTTTCACTCGGTTCTCTCCTAAATAGATAGATGAATTTGGAACTCTAAATCCTACATGGTTTGTAGTAGCTCTTTGAAACTTGACAAAATAAAGGAGTTCTCAGTTTTGTTTCTATCGTTTGTTTCCTCTTCAAGTAGTCCTAGACACAGACTGTGGAAAAGCACTTTCATTGAGTGGGGTTACCAAGCTTCTAAGAAATAAAGAGTTTCTGAAATACCAGCAAATATTTTTTCACCCAATCTTGATGATACTTGGTGGTAATGATCAGTACACAAATCCCACTCGGCTCACCATATTTTGTTCTTCTATTTTGAAGCATTCGTTTACAGTAGCAGTTTTTATTTTTAGGTTTCAATCTGTTCTCTCCTATATAGATAGATGAATTTGGAACTCTAAATCCAACATGGTTTATAGTAGCTCTTTGAAACTTGACAAAATAAAGGAGGTCTCAGTTTTGTCTCTATGGATTGTATCCTCTTTAAGTAGCCCTAGGCACTGACTTTGGAAAAGCACTTTTATTGAGAGGGGTTGCCAAGCTTCCAAGAAATTACGAGTTTCCGAAATACCAGATAATATTTTTTTCACCCAATGTTGATGATACTTGGTGGTAATGATCCGTACACAAATCCCACTTGGCTCACCAAATTTTGTTCTTCCAGGTTGAAGCTTTCGTCTACAGTAGCAGTTTTTATGTTTGGGTTTCACTCTGTTCTCTGCTGTATAGATAGATGAATTTGGAACTCTAAATCCAACACGGTTTGTAGTGGCTTTTTGAAACTTGACAAAATAAAGGAGTTCTCAGTTTTGTCTCCATGATTTGTTTCCGCTTCAAGTAGCCTTAAGCAGAGACTGTGGAAAAGCACTTTCATTGAGAGGGGTTGCCAAGCTTCCAAGAAATTACGATGTTTCCGAAATAGCAGCAAATATTTTTTTACCCAATCTTGATGATACTTGGTGGTAACGATCTGAACACAAATCCCACTTGGCTCACCAAATTTTGTTCTTCTAGGTTGAAGCGTTCATCTACAGTAGCATTTTTTATATTTAGGTTTCACTCTGTTCTCTGCTACATAGGTAGATGAATTTGGAACTCTAAATCCAACATCATTTGTGGTAGCTCTTTGAAACTTTGCAAATGAAAGGAGTTCTCAGTTTTGTCTCTATGGTTTGTTTCCTCTTCAATTAGCCCTAGGCACCGACGGTGGAAATGCAATTTCATTGAGAGGGGTTGCCAAGCTTCTAAGAAATAACGAGTTTCCGAAATACCAGCAAATAGTTTATCACCCAATGTTGATGATACTTGGTGGTAATGATCAGTACACAAATCCCACTTGGCTCACCAAATTTTGTTCTTCTAGGTTGAAGCGTTCATCTACAGTAGCAGTTTTTATATTTAGGTTTCACTCTGTTCTCTGCTATATAGGTAGATGAATTTGGAACTCTAAATCCAACATCATTTGTAGTAGCTCTTTGAAACTTTGCAAAAGAAAGGAATTCTCAGTTTTGTCTCTATGGTTTGTTTCCTCTTCAATTAGCCCTAGGCACCGACGGTGGAAATGCAATTTCATTGAGAGGGGATTTCATGCTTCTAAGAAATAACGAGTTTCCGA